>NC_071573.1:85137298-85379002 GCF_024509145.1 Vidua macroura
AGTTATTGCTAGAATTAATCTCTCCAGGGAATTCAACCACAGAGCTCAAACTTACTGACTGCTGCCTCAATGGCAATGTGACAGATATTTGAATAAATATATAGACATGTAGATGTAAAGTGACAGAATTTTGTAAATATATTTTATTTTAAGTATTTTTTAGCCCAGCTTGACCTGGCCAGTAATACCAACTTAACCATTTTTTAATTCCCTGGAAAAGAAAGGCCAAGAATTATTTAACGATCTCTTTAAGTACAATATATATTTTACAAGAGACTGTACCTATGTTCTTCCCCAGAAACAAATCCAAACGTACTGTGTTTTATACATTGTATGAGATTATTACCAGAAAGACAGCAGAAGCTGTTCTGATGCCCTTTGCCCAGCAAAGAATGGCTGTCAGGAAATGTGGTGGTATCTCCAGCTCCTGCCTCTGCTGCTTTCCAGCCTCTGGTCTCCCCAAGGAAGAGAAGTGGGATGGGAGGAAGAATGCTCCTCATGCCTTGCCTGGGAGCCATGTGGAAAGTTTCTGATGGGAAGCTGGTTGGCAGCAAGGAAAGTTTATGGACTGAGTATGTGAGCCAGCAGAGAAGATGCTGGGTATGTCTAAAAATGTCTGGGCAAAATACGCAAGCCAAAGTACATATACACAGGAGAGAGAATGCAGGGCAGCAGGTGGATAAATAGTAGAAGAATGAAGTAGCTGCATAAACATTACTGGAAAACTTCAGACTGGTACAGAAAGGGCTGTGAGGCCACTTAGATAATTGAAGGCTTCTATAGATGTACTGGGGTCTCAAGTCCCACTACTGCCATGAGATCGAGGGAGCAGTTCAACACGTCACTGATGGGCAACTGAAATGCCCTCCTAATATGAGCTGGCTGTTCCAGCTGCTCCTCCAGAACAGCAAGTGTCACATCTGCCGGCCTCTTACCAATGTTTGGGCTACCCTAAGGCTCTTCAAATGCTTTGAAATGACAGGTACAGGCAGGCAACAGAACAAAGCTCTTAACCAGCAGAACACTGGAGCCTGTCTTGGTATATGGTATACAGCTGGGTTTCAGTTAAGTAATGTTGTTTTAAGCACAAGCAAATATGCCACATGGTCTCTTATACATCCCACATTAGTTCTGCCAGCCTTATGAAGCTGTTGGTTGTCTGTGGTGCCTCTAGTGACTCCGACTCCCTAGACATCTGGATTTCATCTCCCATGGCTGGTGAGCTTCAGGCTCCACTGACTACATTGACCTGCCTTCTCTCGTATGCTCAGAGCTTCAAGACCTATAGATTTAAAGACATTCAGCTTCAGGTTTGCCATTCTTGAACTGAACAGTGTCCCAAAGAGTTTAACCAGAGGCAAATGCTGAAACACCCATTAGAGCTACTCATTCACCCAAGAGAAAAAAGCGTTTTATCAAATGTTATCAACAATTTAAGGAAGACTGTATTGGCTAGATTGGATGGGGTTTTGTCTTGAAATATTTCTTGCCACTTAGTCTGTTAAAAGCAGTAAAACTTGAATCTGTAACAGAACCTATAGTTTTCTCTGCCCTGAGACATTGGATGGTTTATTTCAAGAATTTGTCAAAGAAGCCTATCAAAGGAGAATTACTATTTTTTAAAAAGGTACTTGCTATTGCTTTATTATTTGAAGAGCTGTCTGGAAAATTTCACTAAATTAAACTGGAAAATAAATAGTATAGCAATTTTCACTACATTTTCTCAGTTCTTGGAATGGTTATAATTATTCCTTCAGAGAAAGCTCCTAGGGACCAAAATCTATTGCCTGTGTACAAAATCAGGCAAACAGTCCCAAACTCTAAAAATTTACAACCTGAATAAAATCCTAATCCAGAAACCCATTTACTCATTCGTTTTACAGTAAGTGTTTAAATAGCCAGGGCCTCTTAAAATCATGCTTCAACAGATGAGCTGTGTGGATGTAAAATATGCTTGTCACTTTCTGACTTTTGCCAGAATTTCCATAACTTATATAGACACAGAGCTTAGGAACATAAGAGCTGAAATTCCAAGCAGTATTTTTATACATACACATATACATATTCTCTGTGTGTGTGTATAATATATGTATAGATCTGTGTATAAATATGTATTCATGCACAGATGTGTATCCAATTGCAACGCTTGCACTACTGCTGGGAATCTTAGTCACTTCTGTGAACTGGAAAGGTCACTTGAGCTGTATGAATTCAGAGAACTTGCTCTGGGGAGAGAGTCTGGAAGTGTCAGCCCATATAGCTGTCCAAGTATGGGAAAATAATTCTGGATTTTTTTTTTTTTTTTTTTAATAGGGATGAGCCTGAAGAGCAAAAGATAGAGCCAAAGTAGCAGAGTTTGAAAGTGAGTTATAAATTGATTTCTCAATAGAGAAACAGTCATTTGTCATATGGAAGGACAATCAGGAGGGTCCAGTCATAATACTGGGTAGGAGCCATCTCTCAGTCCTTCATGCCCAATAAGGCCATTCATTAAAATACCTGACAGCACTGTACTACATGCCTCTCTTTTGCATTGCTCTTACTGACTCAGAAAGCTACAGGGGTCAGCTGAGTGGACAGAGAACAGTACCAGTTTGAATTTTTGAATTATTTTCTGGATGACCCTTCATCCTTCTCTCCCATGTCAATGTCCATGTTTGATGACTCTTTCAGGTCCTCAGTGAAATTTACACTGGTTACACAGGACTGCAGATCAAATCACAGATCCCCACCTTTTGTGTCAGGGACTCTCAGCTACATTTGACCCAAGCTATGACATTTGTAGAATTAGTGAGCCATGATTACAGGAGCCTCCCCGCTCACCCATCTCTACCCAATGCCAGCTGTATAGCCCCAGAGGGAAGGAGATCAAAGGGAAATATATTCTCACTTTGGGAAAAGTATTGCAGATGTCAGGAAATTCTTTTCACTGTCTGATGGAGTACAGGAGAAAGAGCAAAGTGGGTGGTGCTCTGTTGACACTGCCTGTCCCTTAACGGTGTTAGCACAGACTGATGTTAGAGGGGACACTGAGTATGTAGTTTAACTTTAGTTGACATTTAATGCTCCAGGGCATTTACCTGCTGATGGATAACCAGGGTAGTTGTAATGTGCTTATTTACAAGGCACTGAATGCAGTACCGTAATCTCCTTTAAGGAATATTTGTTCTATTTTCTTCTTGTATTTTGTTTCCAATTCCTCAAGATGTAGTGGTTGCTCTTGGCAACGTTCTTCAGATTCTTCCCAAAATTTATGAGGACAAAATGGCACTTTTGAGGAAAAGCCAGTTTGCAAATTAAACAATCCACTTCCATTCAGTGGCAACGTCAGAACCATAGGTCTTTTGCTTTGGTAGTTTCCTGAGATTACTGTCATCTATTACCAAAGCTAGTGGACCTTGCAGCAAAAAACCCAGCATGCCCCACTCCCAGGACAACCCATCTCTTAGCACATCCTGGGATGTGCACAGTCCTGCTACTCAGAAAACAAGAACTATTTCATCAAAATATTTGAAATTATCGTCTTTGAAGTTAACCACCTAACAAAAAAAAAAAAATCAACAAAAATATTTTATTTATTTTATCTTAATTCCAGACTAATTTGAAATCTGTTACCACATACTTCAAAAAATATTTTTAATGAATATCAGCTCTATAGAAGCATTCACAGAAATTTTTATCTAACATTCCTGAGTGGATGACCCACAACTGAATAATGTTTCAGTGGCCCCCAGGTAGTTTAATAAAAACAGGAAAGCAAAATAGGCACAAAACTTCACAATGGGGAAAAACAACAGTGAGAAAGATGAAGGAAAAAAATCAGTTATTCTAAATAAATCCTTAACCCCATCTGCGCAGTATTTAATTATAGGGAAGTAAGAAAATCAAACCCTTTAGACACCAATATTTTCAGGCAATTGACACATCTTGGCATTAACACAATCATATTACAGTGAAATAGAATACCTAAGTCCGAAAAACCTTGGCTGTAAAACCAGATTTTCCTGAAGATGGATGAATGTGGAAGAAAAGAAATAGTATTTGCTTACAGACTGAAGTACCAATTAGGCAAAACTATATGCAAAATATGCCACACTGGTCAAAAAACATGTCACTTAAATTTAAGTTGCTGAAAAGAAAAATCACTTGGCGAAAACAATGTGATAAAGAAGTTATTTGAATCAAGATTCCACCAATTCAAGTTAATAAGGGGTTAACTCCTGGTTTAGTTTTTTTAAAGAAATTTTACAAACAGTGTTGGCTTGAAAAAAGGCACATACTCACAGTGCCAGTTACAGACATTCGTACTTGTCAAGAAGGAAATGGAAACTTTCCTAGTAAAAGATATACAGCGGTGGGGCTAATGTTCTGATTTTGACCTTGTATGTTAAGATTAAAGGGTATTGTTGTGGCATGGCCATCGTTTAGTCTTTGCTGGCAGTACAGTACATCTTCACCCTCTTGATTTTGAAGTCTATTATCTTTTTAACCCCTTTTATTTTAAGAGGGATCTGAGTGCTTTTGTTGTTGAGCAGACACAGGTGAATTTATCACCCGTCAGCTTGCCAAAGGTTTTACCAACCTGCCTGCTCAGAGTTTGATCAACCAGACAGGGATTAAGTAAGAATTAATTAATAAACTATTTTATCCCTAATTTCTTAATTTTTAAGATGGAGGTTGACAAATTGAATCAGTTGACTAAAAAACAGCTGTTATTTAAGTAAATGCAGTTAAATGAATACCCTAAATTTTACTCCAAAGAAAGATTATTTTCTTAGCTCCATATCTGAACCACTTAAAACTCTGTATTTGAAGTTTAAAGCTGACAAAGAAGCAGGAGGGGAAATACTTTTCAATAAAAACTGGACTCCAAGAGAGTTTAGGGTGAAGTTCCTGAAAGCACTTCCTCATTACCTAATAGGGATGTTACCACTTCTCCAGGAAGAGTGACATTGAGCATTTCTGAACCCTCAGAGATGTCCTTCTCATCTCAGGTGGGCTGTGTCCTGTGCAGTTTCACAGCAGTACCCACCACAGGGATGGCTATGTCAAAGCTTGTTGCCTTCACTGTTGTAGTAAAGAGAGTCTATAGTGGTTAAGCCACCTAGCCCGGCTGTGGGTGTAACACATCAGCTCAGTCTGGCTTATGGGCTGCTTTGCTCTTTGCTAGCTGACTTCAAGACAGGAGCATGGCTTCCCAGAGCCAGCCCCTCTACCTGCTACCTGTCCAAGGGGATGTTTGAGCTCTGCTCCAGCCTGTCCCAGCAGGGTGGGGCAGCATGGTCACAGATCCAGCTGGAAGAATTTGCAGTGCTTTGCTTCCCTGGGACCCCATGGGAGCATATTGCAGCCTATCACCACAATTCCCTCCTGCAGAACCTCCCCTGCCTCCTCAGAGCACTGAGTGTTCTCGCCCCAGATTAAAGTATCAGGTTCACAATAACATTTGAACTTGAGCTGCTGACCCAAGTTAAAACTAAACAACCTGCTGTTCACAACTCTCTGAAAACAGGTTAGTGAACCTAGATTAAGAAGATACCTTTTTTCCTGTACTAGTAAAGGCAGAGTTCCAAAGATGCTCTCTCAATTGTTTTGGTGGTGTGGTCTCACCAGGTTTTATGTACATAGCATCATTCTGTTCCTTTTCCACCCTAAAGCAAATGAGGAAGGCCATTTCTGTTCAAAGTGAGTGTACATTTGTGTGAGATGTTTTAGTAACAGCAGCCTTGGAAGGTAAGGGCAACATGCCCAGATCTATTTACAGAGGGGGCTGAGGATGTTACATGTATTTACATATCATTATTGTAATAGGGAAGAGTAACTTTCCATACCTCTGAGCACTTCTCTTGCATTCAACATCGAAAAAGACAGATCAAATGAGGAGTCTGTCAGGAAAATAAAGGTCTCATATAAAGGACATATAAACTCAGGGCAAGATATGACCAAAAACCCAGGGGTGGAAAAAAAAAAGCTTATTTAAAATTACATCCATAATTGTAACAGTTCCCCTTGTTTATGTATTTGGCTTCTAGAGGAAATATTGTTGTGAAATTAAGGTGAACATATTACGTTGTTCCAAATGATCATCTTTATGTTTTTCAATACAATGTAGGGTAATTTACTTAAATGTAGGGTAGTTCTCTTAAATGTGAACTTCTGAAGTTTCATACTGTAAGAGAATCAGATATAAGGAGAAAAAGTAAATTTGTCCAGGCTTGGCTTTAAGTACCCCAACCCCCTTCCCCCAATTCAAGGACATGTAAATTAATCACAAAGCAATCTCCTCTGAGACTGTTCTTGCTGGAGAGGGGTACAGGCAGTAACAAGAGCCCTGCTCCTCAGCTGGAAGACATCGGGAAGCAAAGGGAACACAGAACTGGTCTGAGGCAGGAGGGTTGGCTGGGGGAGCAATTACTGGGCACTGCCAGTGCAGTGGGCAGTGACAGCTGTTTTAAAAACATGCAGAGGATTGTATAGGACATGGATAAGAAATATCAGATTAACAAGAACTGACTTATATCTGTAACTGGTCTTATTCATGCAAACATTGGTCATGTTGCAGGAGGAAATGCTCTAAGGTCTGGCCTCAAGTTCTCAGTGTCAAAGTTAATGGTGCCAAGCTCCAAGAACACTTTAACAGCCAAACTTAATTGCAAATATGTACTTTCGCCAGGTCCCAATAGCAATTAAAGGGAGGGAATTAAGTTCAGTCTCTCTGAGGGCCCTTTTCCAAGGGCTTTCTGAGCTGAAACCTCCACAGCTCCCCTGTACGAGGGCTTCCTCTCAATCCCTGGGAACAACTGCAAAAGGAGCAGACGGAAAAGGTTCATTACAGTCCTAACCATATTTATGGGCAATGAAACATGCAAAATCCAGCTGGCATGTCAGGACGGTGATCAGCAGCTCAGTTAAAAGTATTAGTTATTGAGTTTAGTGAGGTCCAGGAGGCTTAGTCACGCAGCAGCTTAGTCAGCTCTGAGTCGCTTCAGCCTGTCCCAGACCCAGAGGGGTCAGGATCATTATGTGGAGAAATTCAGAGCCTGCAGGATGGTCTCCTCTCACTGAAAGTCTCAGTCATATTGTCTCACCTATATGCTCCATCCAGCACCTAGGTGGTAAGCATTACTCAGGCAAGTGACAGAGATCCAGGCCTATTTTCCCACATAGCCTACAAGTATAAACAACTGAAAATGGAAAGTTTTCAATTGAAACAAGAATACACCACGTGCCATGGTGAGCTGCACTTACATTTGACCAAGCGTTCTATCCTGTGATTGAAGTGTACCATTTTCACATAGATATGCGTTTCCCGACAAACGGTCTCTGTTCCTTTTGGAAAGGATACTGTAACTTGCCAAATACAGCTACAACTGCTTTCCCAAAAAGTAGTTTTGTTCAATCCCTCGCCACAGGTCTTTGGCTGTTTCAAAACAGCTGCTGTGGCATAAGCTCACATCTTTCCATGGCCATACAAATTACTGAGTAGTTTATTAAGCTTAAAATAGGATCCAGAGTAATTTAGAGAGCATATGAGCTTGCTTCAATACACAGAATGTAGCTGCAGTGTTGATTGATTGACGCTTTTCTACAAGCCTTTGTTTTTCGGAGAGAACAAATGTGTTTCTACAAATGCAGTGGAGGGGGATTAGCTCTGAAATCCACCACTGCTGCCTTTTGTCTTTCAGCCCTTCCATGGAGTAACAAAGAGAGCTGTCACTGTTCTGTTAGTTACAGTTCTCTCTCTGCTCTTACGTACATAAATCCCTAATCTCGTATGTAAAAGCAGTGGTACACAGTAGGCAAAAATCTTCTTTAGAGACGCCTTATGGAAGGTTTGGATTACAGCCCGGTTAGAACATTTAATAACAGCAGCAGCGTTCCCAAATTCCTTTTTCAGAGTTTGCACAACCAGTAAATGAAGCTTTAAACTCACACTGAAAATTGATACAATTTGTTTGTTGATATAGTTACCGTCATCTGCAGTTGTATAATTTATTATCACCTACTGCTGTTGGGGATAATAAAAGAGTGAGTGGGTTTTGAGATGTGAGTAAAACATGAGCACAAAATCTCCACTGGAAATACTGAGTCACTTAATAAACATGTAGACCACAAATTCATTGTACATTATTCATTACACAGGTTACAGATGGGCCTGAAATAGAGGAGTCTGCTTAGGTTTGTGTGCACATCTGCTCAAGCAGGGAGGAAGGGAGTCCAGCTCTGGATGTCACTTCAGCCCATCTCCAAAGATAGACGCCAGAGGAAAAACTTGGATGCAACAGAGTGAACTGGAGCCACCTCCAGGCTCATCAGCATGCAGTTTTGTAGGTTTTGGGTAATCTCCAATGTAAATATTGTTAAAGATGTTGTTGAAGAAATAGTGATCAGGGGTGTCTATATTCTTATAAGCAGCAGATAAGACATCGGAGATACCACAGCTTCTTTTTGACAGCAGCAGCAGCTGGCCCACACAGCCTGGCTTCCTGGTAAGCAGTACAGGCAGGGGCAGAGTCCAGGTATGCCCACAAGGTGCTCTTAGTCATGTACATGTGGCAGTGCAATAGAAGCTGACCCTCAGCTCCAAGGGACTGATCCTGCCCTGAAGGTAGAGCCTGGGCAGCACTCACTCCCAACCCAAGAGTCAGACCAGAAGTTAGAGCTGCTAAGTTCAGCATTCATTTTAGACCCCTGGGAGGAGAGAAGCATCTGCAGAGAGAAATGCAGGGGATGTAAGCACACTGGTGGGTGCACAGCTGTAGGGAACAGAGACAAGCTGGTCTTAGAAAGTGGCTCTGAAGCAGGTTCTGCCTCAGAGCTTTAGCCAGACAAACAAGGGCAATGCTTCTTCTTACCTGGTGCACTTGCCTAACCCAAAACAAGCAGCACAACCTGTCTTTTCCAGGCTGGAAACTTGCTCACCTGCTTGGGGGCGGGGGAAGAAACCAAACCTTTGAAGATTAGATGTAGCTCTGCCAAGTAATGACACCTGTCATAACATGAATAAACTACTAAGAGTTTGCATTTGCCATTTGAAGTGCACTTTGTAGGAGAAATACAAGGAAATTGGTGTTCAGTATAAACCCAAATGTTAATCCTGTGTGTGTTTTGGAAAGGAGGAGGGAATAGGAGAAATGGTGGGAGTTCTATTCTAAGTAATCCCCACTGTTTTGCTAATTTTTTTTCAGCCATGGACCATTCTAAGTTGTGGCTCCTAAGTGAGATAAGTAACCACTTGTAGATTTAGCCATCATGGCAGAACTGACAGAAATCAGTAAAATTCCCCCAGACTGAAGCACTTATTTGCTTTTTCATAGTTTTGCTGCTGTATTAAAAAGGCCAATTATTGATGATTTCCAGCAAAAGCTCTGCAGTCACATTTTTGTTCATTGCATAAGCCTTTAGATGTATCTCAATCATTAAATGTCTTTGATTGTTCTTTTTATTTCTACTTTTTTTTTTCTGCAAATGGTTGTGCAGTGCTGCAGTTCAAATGTCTAGAAAGGCTGTAATTTCTTTGGATCATCATAACTCTGTTGTAATAAAATGGGCAAAATGCTTAATAGCAACCTTAGTACTCTTTTTGCAGTCATGGTTTGACATTTAGATGAATGCTAACCCAGCTTACAAACATGAGAGCATTCAAGCTCAGGTGCCAAGGCATGGCCATGTACTCCATCTGCGATCCCTTTGTGCAGCTGTCAGGGTGCCTACAAAATGCCAGACAAAAAGATAGGACCACCGTCTTACCCAGGAATCACATTACAGGCATTTATATTTTCTCTGCATTTTACACGCTTCCCCACCTCTTGAAAAGCCACTGTACTCACTTGCAGTTGACAACACATCCATCCAAATTCAATCCTACAGCAGTTTCCTAGGTAACTGGCACAGAAACCCTCTACATAGCAGAACAAGCCAAAATACCCGTTAGCGTTTCCACTTCTTTTCAATCCTTTTGGAACACGAAAAGATACAAAAAACCCACCACAAAAGCATTTAAAAAACCCAACCCCAAAACTAAACCAAACCAACCAACAAGAAGAAAGCCAATGACAAGGTAAGTTCAACCACTCTGTTTAACCTTCATCCAGGGACTTCTGCATCTGCTAAATATTAGCTCAAATCTGGAGACAAGACCAATTTAATGTCTGAAATTATTTCTCAAGGGTTGGAATTCTTTGGGTTGTCTTCAGAGATCACAAAGATCTTTCTAGGCTCTGACTCACACCAGTAATGTGGACAGATACTTCTGAATCATGCTGGGAGCTAACAATTTGTGTCTCTGCTCTCCTAGGCCCTCTTAGCGTAGCCAGTTTCCAGTGGGACTTTACAAGGGCTGCGAGACAAGGACCATTAACTCCAGTCTATTAGTGTACTTCCAAGGAGGTGTTTCCTCAGATTGCCTTGTAACATCCTTCGGTTCAATACTTGCCTGGGATCATGCCAGCTCTCATCTCTAGTGCTCTGCACGTGGCTGCAGCTCACTTACCAAGGGTTCCTCTGTCCACCTCAAGAGAGAGACTCTGCAGCCCCCACTCTGGGACTGCTGTCTAGAGGCTCTAGAGGAGGAAGAGCAATGAGGGAAGGGGCAGAGGCCAGCAAGTGCATCTGGTTCAGCAGCGCAGCTGTGGTTGCAGCACCTGTGGTGGGGCAGAATACATTTCCTTGTTTTGTGTGCAAGAGAAAGCAAATTCTTGCCTTTGCCTAATATCCACGTGTTGCATTTAAGCAAATACATTTCCTTGTTATGTGTGCAAGAGAAAGCAAATTCTTGCCTTTGCCTAATATCCACATGTTGCATTTAAGCACTGGGAAAAAAAGCTGCAGCCTGAAGCCACAGGATCATAGAAGAGATTGGGCTGCAAAGCTACACTGACAGCCCTTCCTAGCACTAGCATGCACACACACATAGAGCTGATCCCTACAAAAAGGTAATTAAGGTGAGGGGGAAACCTGGGAGTGGTTCGAATAAAATACCCTAAAGGGGAGGAGTGGGCTTAGGAATGTGCATCTGAAGGGCTTGGTCCGGTGTCAACTTTTGTGAACAAGTCCTGCTGAATCTTGCTCACATACCCAGGTGAAGCCAACTCGGCAGGCTTTCACCAGCCCCATTCACAAGGAAGTAAGAGAGCTTCACAACTGGAGGCTGTAGCTTGCAGGCAAGGCCCTCCCTTCTCTGCCTGCAATTGTGATAGCTTGCTGAAGGGCAGCATGTGCACATCAGACTGGAGCATAGTTCAAAAGAAGTAAGTGTTGCCTGCAGCTGTCCTCACTTCAGAGCATGTTATAGCAGGTTGAAGGCTGCTGTAAGCTCTGCCAGTCGTTAACTAGAGGAGCTTTTCTAGCAACCAAGCATTGCCAGGACATAAGGACACACCAGCTATGTCCCCTGGAATGGCCTCTTTTCCTGGAGCTTGGGGGAAGAATTCCAAGGACACTTTCTGTTGATGTCCTGCATCTTACACAGGAGAGGGGAACTTCAAGAAAATGGAAATGCAGGGTTAAGTGTATGAAGTTTAATCCTGTGACCTAGTGTGACACTGACACCGAGTCCAGCTACCCTGTCACACTAGCTAATTTGAGATATGGTAGGTTTACAATTGCAGACTTTTATGCCTGGGATCTTCTAAAGCATAAAAAGTAAGCACTTATAAAAAGTAAGCACTTCTCTCACTGCCATCTAACAGAACACTGTTGCTGAAGCTAAACAATCAGGGGGGTAGCAAAGCATGTTGTTCCTTGTTCACTCTCAGTGTTATAACAAGATGAGGATCATTCTTTTAGTTGTGCTCCCTTTTTAGATTCCCAACAGCTGGGTTAGAGTCCTAAGCCAGGGTCCTGCATTGTTACCCCACTGAGATTTGTGTAGAGAAGCTCTAGCACGGGCCTTAGGGCTTGGCCCTTTCACAGTTGCACTGTCTGATAGCCTTCAGCTGAACTGTAAGGTTCTCTGTGCCAGGTCAGACTGAGCCCAAATCCCAGAAGAATTTAGTTTTTACTGTTTGAGGATGTTGGTGAGCTGAAGGCACGTAGACTTTAATCCATTCATTTGTCAACTTAAAGGCCACACTAGGCTATATGGTGCTACACAAAACAGTCCTGTGCAGTTCTCTGCTTTAGGTCTTTCATGGTGCTGAGTGCTTCTTTACAGCTCGGGTCAAACTAGACCTTGCTTCCCCAAATCCAGCCTGCTTTTTTGTCCGCTCTGATGGAGCAAAATCTTTTGGTTTATGCCCTTGTTGACTTAGTTTTCTTAGCAGCTAGATAAGTGGTACCTGAGTTTTCAAACCATTTTGGTTGTCAGCGGTAATATCTTCTTTTTTCTCCTTAAAGAGGTTATCATTGAAGTTTAATAATACTCCTGCACAAGGTTTTGTTGGTCACAAGAAATTCTCCTGATGTATCTGACTTGCAGCTTAATTGGAAATTTATGAAGGTGTAGTGAGGGTACAGCACAGTCCAACAATAAAAGCAGCACTTGGAAAACAAAATGAGCCTTGTCGCTGAATGACACGGTAGCCTGACATTAATCTGTCAGAGCAGCCACTGCTAATAATGCAGGAATGGGGAAAAATGGGTTTTTAAACACTCCTTAGAGGAACTACATTGATTTAAGTGAGTTCATAATCACCACTGAATCAGAGATCAGGGTGGACTGTTAAATATAACCATTATTTCTTTGTATGCTTTATGATTCCCCCTTCAGAAATTTCGACTGTTTTGAGAGCTCTTACGTGTAACCAGCACAGAGGCACAGCCAGTGATCACACACCCGGTTTCACTGCACACCTAGGGAACATCCGACACTTGGGAAAAAAAAACCAAAAAAACCACACAGCTGTTTTTTTCTCTTTCTCTCCCATAAAAAGCGCGGGACAAAGGCTGACGCCCGTTCCCCACACTCCCGCCGGGCCCGCGCAGGGGCGAGGGGCAGCGCGGGCCCGGCCCCGCGCGGCGCTGCCCGCGGTCCTGCGGCGCCCCCCGGCGGCCGCGGGCGGAGCGGCGGGCGGGGCCGGGCCGGGCCGGCCGTGAGGCACCGGCGTCCCGCCCGCGGCGAGCGTCGCTCACCCCCGGTACGGGGTTGTCGGCTCTTTGGCCTTTTCCGCTGCTGGCAGCCACGCGCTGCCCTCCGAGTGCGTTTCCCCGAGCAGATTCACGTCTCTACGTTGCTAACAGTGCTTGCAAGGCCTGGGCTGGGCAGCCCGTGGCGGCGGATTTTCCATCCCGCTGCCCCTCAGCCACCCCAGGGCCGCCTGGGCTGTTGCGGCCCAGAGCCCTGCTGTGCGGCTGCGCTTCTGGAGCCGCGGATTTCCAGACGATGCCAGCTTTTGCTCTTGCTAGGGCGTTTGCATTATGAAAATGAAAAATGAAGGGCTCATCCGCGAGCCAGGCGATGTCCTCCTGTCACAGACAGAGGCTGTCACCTCTGCCATTGCTGCACGGATCGTTGCCTCCTTGAAAGGCAGATGAAGCCCTATGCTTTGCATAGCTGGAATGGCTGGCTGGCCTCCTGCTTTGGATGGTGTCACCAGAAGAGCCTTGCCACACTGTGTGCACTGTGTGTGTCAGGCGCCTTTTGTCACAAAAGCACTTTGGGTTCAGCTTCATTGAAATCAGTGGCCGAGTTCCATGTTCTACAGCACAGACAAAGCAAATAGAGAGTCCATAAAAATGCAGTGTGCATGAGATATGTGAGGAGAGGAAATAATGGGATTAAACCAGCTGTGAGAGCAGCCACGTACAAACTGAAGAGCCGCCCCAGAGAGGTGAGGTATTCAAGTCTTCCTCTGACTTCCTCCATTTGCTCTCATTCTCTGAAGAAATGTAAATGTCAAATCTAACAGGTATTCTTTGGAGACAAGAAGATTCAGCTCTGAGCTGGTATCACACAAAAAAATGATGGGAGAACAAGACTAAGATGAATGCTGTTGGGAGGTTGGGGGGGGAGATACCCACATAAAGAACAAAGAGAAAAGGTTAAGCCCTGCCATGGTGACATCTCTGTCTCCTCCTTTACATTTTGGGGTTTGTTTTATGGAAGTATGATTTAAGAATGGCATAACAGAAATCTAACAAAGAAGCCTGCATGTATAGTGGAGCTGAAGCTTTATATGGATAGCACAGCAGCAATGTCTGGTGCCGCAGGAATTTAATTCTGTTCTGAGCTCCTCAACAAAAGAAAATTTGATGTGTTTCTTCCTTCTCTTTTCGTGAACATGATGAATGAAAAAGGCCTGAGGGTTGCATTATTTGTTTTTAATATGAATGGCTGGTCTGTTCCACCAATAGGCTTGGCTCTGGAACAGAACAACTGAAAGCTGAGTCCAGTCACCAAACTCCACTAAATTTTGCCTCACAGTTTTGCAAGAGCAATGATGGAAAAGGGCAAGAGGAGGGAATAAGAAAATTTCTTATATTTTTTAGAAGAGCAGATACTGTACTTCAGCTGTCTCAAAAATCTCAGGGCCTTTTCCCTACCGGATAAAAAGGAGCAAAAGAGGTCAACAAGCTACTCTCAAGCTGCCTGTGAGAAGCTTGTTGATGCTTCCTATTCCTAGCAATTACAGACTTTATGTGCCTTTTGAGACTAGGTACAGAGCAACTCAAAAGTTTATTTGTGCCATCAACTTAATTCTTCCATCCTGGTTAACTCCTAGAGAGTCATCTGTCAGAAAGTAAAACAGAATCACAGAATCAACTAGGTTGGAAAAGACCTTTGAGATCATGAAGTCCAACCTGTGACCTAACACCACTTTGTCAACTAACAGTGCATGGTATCTTTTTGACAAGCCCTGCTGTTTCCGATACCAAAGCAGTGAAGTTGGGCCAAATCCCTTGACCCTTCAGGAAGATGTGCACTGCACCTATAAGGTTTCAAGGAGTGGCACTTCTTTTTGAGGCTTTCAATCAAAAAGAGAGGGGTCAAGCAATTATGCCATAAGTTTTTCCCTGGGTCTCCCTTTTTGGTCCCCCCAGGTGAACAGAGGCACCATTTCTGTTCCTTCCTTCCTCCCCCTCTACGCTTTCCAAGCTTCTTCTCTGCTTTCCGTGGGGAACTGTTTCTGACTTACTGGTTTACCCATCACAGAGCACCTGACTTCTTTAACATCATACATGAAGCTTTATCAGAGCTGATGCAAAAAAATCTCTTATACAACATAGAATTTGAGATTAAATATACCCACCTTGACATCCCCTTAAAGTTAATCTCACAGGCAGTGCATGTGACCAGACCAGACCAGATCAAACCATCTGCAAAGAAAAAAGCGTGGCCAAGCTGTACATGAAAACTGCTCCATTAGAAGAAGCTGCCTCTGTAGCACTGGATGTTCTCTGTCTGGTTCAGAGCTGCATTCTCAGGCCTTCAAAATCCTAAAAAAGTATTACATGTTTTTTAAGAATTTATTTTTATTGTAATTGCCTTTTTTTTGTGTGTGTGTGTGTGTTGTTTTGCCATTCCTATACACTCAAGGGTTGAAAGGTTGCTAACTTAATCTCAGACCTTGTCCGTCACTCTGGAAGAAATGTATTGTTTCTAAAACTGGAGGATGCTCTTTGTGGGCTCTCTGTTTTGCTGCAGCTTTAACAGACAGCAGTCCAAGTATAATGCTGCTGCTGGCTTTGGCTTCTAACTTTGCTCAGTAACTAATGTTTAGAAAACATTTCCCTCTAAGCTATCTCTCACTCTCTGAATTAGATTTTTTTGTTCTTACACGTTAGTGTAGTATTGCTATATTTTTCCCTCTGAGTGGACACTCTTTCTGCAGCATGCAAATATAGTTATCAAACATACTTTAAAGTAAATATTTTTGGTATATACTGTAACATTTAATTTAATTGCTATTTTACAATATTTGCTGAATTTGAAATCTTAATTTTTGGTTTAAATTGCATGACAAGAGTTCTTAAAATATCTAGGATTGTCTTACTGCCCTCTGCATGAGCTTGTTCTAAATGGAATTATTATTCTGCCTTCTATAATCACTGGTCTAGCATAGACATGGGCATCTTGGTTCTGTGAAAACTTGCTGCAATGAAGCAGCCTAGGCCAGTCAGACCAGACAATGGGAAGGTGCTGGAAATGCAGAGGTGATAGTGCTGCTGTACTTCCTGAAGAGTAGGAGTCTGGAACATGAGACATCTTGTCTATTAAAAATTATTTGTATAGGTGTTGGCATAAAGGAAAACAATTTCAGCATCTTGCTTTGGCTCAGGAACTTCTATTTGGCTGCAGCTGAAATAGGGTGACAAGGTTGAATACAGAAGATATTCCTTCCTGATACTTGTCAGTGTGAAAACAGCTTTGGGAGCCAGGAGAAGATGAAATCTTTTTATGTCATTTATATCCCTGAGGACCTCAGAAATGCTTTTTGAATATTTATCTTCTGCTCTGTCTGTATTTATGCAATATCTCTGAAATGGAGAATTACACCTACCCCCATTTAATTAATCACAAAATGATGAGTGCAGAAACCCATGACTAGGTTCTCAAAGTCACACAGTATATCTCACTGATATAAATGAGAAGGAAATGTGAAAAAAAGACTCAGTCTTCACTGACATGAATGATTTCAGACTTAGTGAAAATCCACACAGAGGGTGATACCACACAGCCTTTCACTACAGACCACTGCTTTACCATGTAGGCCACTATTGATTTGTAACTGCATTTTGGCAGGGCTCTGAAGCTGTAGACATGTTAAAAGTAATCAGAATAAATAATTCTGAGTTGTCCAATGAGCATTCTAATAATGAGCTCCTCCTCATCACCTTTTGAAGGCAATTTTTCCAGAGGCAATCTAAAAATTTCTGTGAAATTCTTAGGTGTCACTCTTCTAGCAGTAAGCAGCTGAAACCTCCAAAAGACTTGGCTCTTGAGAATGTGGTTCTTATACTAGCAGAGGTAAACATACAGCTGTATATTTGCCTTATCTGAATTTCTGTATTGGTAAACTGCACTCTACAGATTTTGACAGCTTTATGCCTTTTCCCTCAGTACCTTCTAAGACATTTTGACTTGACAAGGCAGAATGTATAAGGTTTTATGTCCCAGTTCAAAACTATGGCTTCAAAACATACCAATGACTAGAAAATACCTAACTAAGGAGCATTTCATTAGACCAGGGTCTGCAGCTGAATCATTAGCATCACCTAGAAGGCAGTTTCCCCTCCTGTCTCTGCACCCAAGGGGGGAATTTGGATCACAAAATTCGGAAGACCATTGATCTGTGTGACATGCCTGCTACACACAACCTCTTTCATAAGCATGGTATTTAACTACCAGAATACATGGTCATTCCTGCAGACACTGAGAAAATTCATACATGACCTGTGCATTTTCTTCTTCTCTTAGAGAGTAGTCAATGGACTGGAAGAAGTATTGAGACTCTACTCTTGATAGTTGTTAGAAGAGTTTTTAATCACTTACAACAACCAGAATGCTCATCACCTGGCTTGAGAAAGAAATCTCATCCTTTAACAACAGTAAACTTTCTTGCAGATTGCTTTCTGCTATGCTTGCAGAATTATAATAGAGTATGATGGAATCACCGTTTTGGGCTTTAAAGGAAGACTGCCATGACTTTCTTTGTTTAAGGCAAAAGAAGAGTAGAAATCCTAGAACTCTTTTTCCTTGAGTGAAATGGGCTGTAGATAGTGGAGTAAATGACTACCCAGGACCTGCAAACAGACATCTTCATAGAGGACAAGTTACAGGCTATAAGTAAAACCTTGGAGGACACAGAACAGCCACTGAAAGCCCTCTCTGAACTTGTCTTCTGTGTATCTTCTGTAACCCATATCTGGGTTGACTCTGACTTCTGAGAAAACAGGCAGCCAAACTGGACATGTAATTTTTCTGTGAATTATGAAAATAAGAGGTCATGAAGCTCTGTTTTTTCCTATCCACTCACAGCAGTTCTGATGCCTCTCTAACACAAAGGTTAAGGCCAAAAGCTTCTTCCTCTGCCCACAAAAAGGGACATAAATTTGCATTTGAATATAAAATTTAAAACATTTACTTATCACAAAGAAAAGAATTGTGTGATTATATGATAGGGATTATGAGTTTAATCATCTTTCCTCTTCCCCTGTATGACATATATATAAGGCAGTACTGCATTCTTAAGGGAAAACCAAGAGGGAACTTCAGCTGATTTATTTATGCATTATAATCACAACAGCAATGAGTTTTTAAAAGATAGCAGTCCCTGGGAAAGGAGTCCAGCACAAAATTTGTCTGACCTAGCATGCTCTACTATGTCATTTCTAAAATCTTGGCATTTACGATCCCTGTTCATCAGAAACACCATAAATGAAAGAGTTTAGCATGTTCTTTTGCTGCTATATTTTCTGTCCTCTAGGGGGAGATCAGCAATGCTGGACTTCATTTATTTCTCAGGATCAGAAAGGAAAAGGTATCCTAGTATTAGACACAGTGGTCAAAGTAATGAGGTTAATAAAGTTGAGGGCTTTTTGCAACAGAATGAAAAATTCCATATTTAAACAGATCGCTCCCACCACACAGAATAACATGCCTTTTGTTCAGAGATTTACCATGTTTAATTAGTCATTTTTTCAGTATCTTAACCATGTATTAAGTTAAATAAAGTAATAAACAAAAGTGTTCAAAGTGAGGCAATACTGTCTTTATGTTATTATTAAATTGTGATCAGATATCTGTGGGACATGGAAAACTAAAAATAAATACATAATCTTTTCTTCTCTAGCAAAATTTTAGTGCCAAATTCTGCTCTCAGGTAAATTTCTGTAAAGCATTGTTCATAACAGCATCACAATAGAAGGGTATGTCCATGGTTTTAAAAAGTGCCAAAGGTCAGTAGTTGTTCTTGTATCTTAAAGGCTCAGCACACATCAAGTGGAGCCGTGGAGCCCTGGTGCCTGACTCGTATCACCTCGCTGCCCTACTACATTTCAAGAAATAATTTGGCTATTTTTTTTTTTAACTTCAATTTGCCTGTTTCAACAAATGAGAGCACAATTTGGCTGCTTTCTCAGGGAAAAGGAAGCCAACCAAACATGACTTTCACCAGGCCTCAGTTTTTGGCCCCAGATTTCAACATACACTATTACAGCAATCAAAAGAACCATAGAAATTACTTATTTTACTGTTCCTTAACACGTATCACACAGTTCTGCAGCAAGCAGAATCACAGATGAACCTCAGAACATACAGAGAGCACAACTACTACACTGGACATGAAAAGGAAATTTTATTAAACATGTTTACATAACATGAGTTGGAAGTTCATTTAAAAGCACAGGGGAGTGTTAAGACAAGTGGTCAAAATAGAAAGATACTATCGAATTATAGCTAGTTGGTTTTTGTCCACTAAGACAGAACAGGATCTAGTAGTAGTGCACCAATGCTTGAGTTCTTCCTGCTCAGCAGGTCGAGCAGTAACCAATCTGTGCCCTATGGAAAGATGGGCAGAATAATTCCCATGTGTTGAGTAATAATAAATAGTTCACTTGGTGCAGGCAGTATGTCTATGAATTAAAACCTAGTGTGTACACAGTTTCTACATGTGTTACAGCCCCACAGTAGGATTCTACACCAAAATAGTTATTAGAAGGAATTTGGTCCGTACTACATCACGTTTTCCATAGGGTAAAAAATAAAGTCCATCTATAGACATTTAGCACCAGACCCACAGACCTAGCCTGGCTAAAACCTGCAAAATGTCTATAAGAAAAATGGATGGCTTAGATTTCTTGGTTACTTCAGTATAGTAATTACGAGCAAACTGTACAAGTACATGCAACATACAAGCTGGCCTATGTGGAACTAACATACATTATTAAATAACCTTTTTCATCTCTTTTTACAAAACGTGCATGCAGCTTTGAACAGTTCCAAGTCATGCTGCTCTATTTGTGTGATCACAAAATTGAATGGCCTGTAAAAGGAGGGGAAACATATCAATGCACCTGCAGGAATCTGCAGTTCTTTGCACATTTACAGAATATCACAAGGGATTTCAAGGCCAAGAAGAACTCAAATGAATAAAAAGCAAATTGAAATTTGATTTTTTTTTTCTCCAAAAAGTAAGATATCTTGCGTTAAAAAATCAAGCCTTGTGCTTGCATCAATCTCAAAGAAATGTAAACTAAAATTTGGTAAAAACATTAGTAAGTGCAGAATATTTCAACTGGAATCTCCAGTGAAACATTGAACAACTCATACCATGCTCTATCCAGGGCAGACAGGTGCGTCTGAAGCGACACACATCAGAGAAGCCTGGGTACAGCTGAAAGTGTCATATGCTCAATTCATTCCTGGTCAACATTTTGGGAAGTCAAATATACATTTATACACAGAAACATAAGTATTTCCTCTCCAATTCTAGGAGGAAAATTGCATTACCAGTAACATATTCAATGTCAAAATTAAGACTAAAGCTGCTTTATACCAGTCCCCAGCAGTAGTTGCAGAATTCTTCAAAATTCTTCCATGCAAAACATCATAAACAGAAAAGTTATAATATATATATATAATGCAAACATATCTGCTTTTTACAAAGAAAAAGTGGCACTGTGATGATTTTTATTTTTAAGAATATAACTTAGATTGGTCATTTGTTCTGGGTTCCCACATGAAAGACTTGTAAGTACCAGAACTGAGGAAAGATTTGAACTCGCTGGAATTGTAACTGTGGCTGTTGAACACTTTAACGATGCTTACAGAGATATGCTTCAGCCCTTTTTTGTTTGGTTTAGAAAAAGAAAGGAAGGGTCTCTGTTAGCATTGTGAGGACTTCTACAAAACTAGCAGAATCACGTGGCAAAAAACTAGTGGAAGTGACAAGTACAGAAAAACTGCTGAAACACCAGGAAGGTAACACTGCTTGAGGGCTCTCTCAAAATGTGAAAAAACAACATTGTTAACAGAGTGAGAGCTTCCAGTTTGGGTCATCTTTGACTTAGGTCGAATCTGAATGTCTCTCTCTTTTTTTCTTTTTCCTTTCTTTTTTCTTTTTTTTTTTTTAATCATTATAAGCATCAGTGGTAGCTGCTAATAGATTAGCTGTATGTGATATACCTTTGTTCTGCCAATTTAAGCCATCTCTCAACAGACAGACATATGTTTGGATAACTACTACAAGCAAAAACGGAAGTGATTGTCTTTCTCCAATAGTGTTTCTTGACCATGTGAATATCTGGTTCCAATTGTTATCCTGGGTGATGTTTTTGAATAGACAGCACCTGCTACTATGATCTAATGCAGGGAGGCCCAGTGGAACTTTCCAGGGATGACTGGGAAGCCCTACGTGTCAAGGGAGTCAATGTTGGATCCACTAGCGATGAAGGTGGAAATAATTTATACCAGCCTATTACCACGCTGGACAGATCCAGTTCCTCCAGAAGGATCTGGGCAACTCCCATGAAGCATTTGTGGTCCATTCGGCCATAGTCTCCCCAGACTATTACCTGGAAGAACATAAAATTAAGGTTCATGATTGTCCCCAAATCCATGCTTATACAGGGTTATATGCTTAAACATGTGGTTATGTATGTTTGCTCTTGCTATTATTTGTGTTAGCATAAGGAAAATGTTATTCTCAAGAGTGAATGATTTCTTCCCTTTCATGGGAAAACCTCATGGCAGGACAGGAACAAGAGTCAACAGAAGAGAAATGTTTAATGCAGTAAGACATTTTTCAAGTCTGAAACTACAAGCCACAAGGATGTCCGTTATGGTATTTATAGAATTAAATGCTTAGTGAGTTGGAATGGATTTACACATACTGGTTAAATTTAAGTAAACATGCAAGTGATTCCCCAAAGGACAGCCTAAAATGGGATTAAGAAGAAACTGACCTGAAGGACTTTACCCTGTGGACTTTCCTCAAAAACCAGTGTCTGTTGGTACAGAGGATCAAGCGTCTTCCTTGCAATTCTTGTCTTCTTCTTAGCTATACATGCTCCATTTTCCAGTAAATACACTTTAACATACGGAGCTGCAAACAGAACATCAGGAATGTTATGTTTGGACTTAAAGTGCACATCTGAAATGGAAAACAAATGCCTTAAAAGGAAGCAGAGTACAAAGAAAATGACACATGTTATTTTCATTTTATGTAATCTGAATACAATTATATTCATAAAAAAGATGGCACAGCCCACAAGAAATCAATTTGATTTTTATAAACTTTCAATGTAATTATCTAAGATGTTACTCACAACACTTCATGTCAGTCATTTTAAAAACATTTTATTTTTCCAGGAGTTAGCTGTCACTGACAGCTATTCTAGATTCTCTATGAGTGCTTAGGGGTCAGACATAGTTCAAAGCAAAAGGAATCTTTAAGACTCTGCCACTCCAATGACACAGACACAAATTGCTCTTTCATCTTTAGCTCCTAAAGAGATTGCAAAGTACCATTTTCACTAAATGTTATTTAAAAGAACTGTTCCAGGAGTTACAATAAGCAGTGGCTGGGGTATTGATTCTAAATCAACTCTAATAATTGTTTCTATAAATCACTAGAGCTTCAACAAATGTCCTTATAAAATGACACAGTATTATTACAATATACATTATGTAAATTATTGACGCGGACAGTAGCACTAGCACAAGCTGCTCCCTTCTTGAAGCATTGTTGTGTACAGTTTTTTCCATACCTGGGGTAGATTTGGAGCCAGGTTTTTGTGTGAGGCCACGGGCTCTAATGACTTCTACTTCTAACTGCCCTTTTTTATCCACCATTCCAATCTGGATGTCACCTGATAGGGAGAAGAAAGAAGCCCACATTTTAGAGAAGCATAACAGAGGAGATAAGGTATAAGAGTGAGAAAGAGAAAGACTAGTTTTATATTATTCTTCTGTATTACTGTGCTTGTTGTGTCTCCTGATGATCCCTTTAGCTTCTCTATCCTTAAAAAAGGACTAAATAATATATATTTAGGGGGCATGGTTCCCTCTTTTGGTATACAGTTCATACCAGCTAAAAAGAAGTATTTTTTCTTCAAAAGTCTTCACCAAGCACACAGGTGACAATTTCTCCATTTTTATCAATATTCCACACACATTTTTGGTGGGACTAAAATGTCACAACATGTTAAAAAAAGAAACTACTTTCATTTCTAAACAGTCAAACTGGTTTCCTTGCCTGAGTTTTGACAAATGACATTTCCTGCAGAAAAAGGAAACTGCTTACTCTGAGACCAAGCACTGTTCTGATCTAGATCAATAGAATACAAGGGCAGTAAACTAAGTACTGATGCTCAAAATATTGTATCTCTATGCTTTCATATATCATGGAATCAACTGAGTAGAAATTTAACTTAGATTAAAATAGATTAAAATAGGCCATTTAGAATAAAAAATGCACAGTATGACATGAGCAGCTACATGACACTTGAGCAAATAAATGAACTTCATCCATGAAATACATGAATGCATATATATTTGATATGTAAGCTCTGATTATCTAAAAAAAAATCACAAATAACTGATCCTGAACTATAGAATTTGGAGTCTGGATTTAGAGAAACAGCATTTTGAAATTAATTGGGTGTGAGATTTTCACATGTTTCTCTAACAGCATATTAAAGCAGTGTATATACCTTGGTATGTGAGGTATGACAAAACAGCAACAAAGACTTTTTTTATCAATTAAACTTTGCTTGAATAAAACCAGTCATGGTTTGCACTAAAAGTATTTCAGAGGAAAATTCCAACAAGCCGTTTTAAGAGCACATTTCTGTATCTCATATCCAAAATAAAACATGCAACAGGTAACCAGAAGGGGGAGCGATAATCCAAACATCTTCAGATCATCACTAATGAAAGGATACCACAGATCAGATCTTCTAAAAATTGTTTTAAAACATGGTGGAGTGCTTTTAGTGGGCCAAAATTTGAGCCTATAGTAGATGGAGTTCTAAAAAAAGTCAAAATAAACGTTTTATTCAAGTTATCTGCAGAAAAATCTTAAGTTGCAAAACAAGATTAAAATAAAGAAACAGAAGAAATGTAGACACTTATATGTATGCCAATAAAGCCATTTAGATATTTATTGGACAAATAATCTCACTAATACATTTTCTTCTAAAATAATAATAAAAATGTTAATTTAATAAATTTGATGTTTATGAATGCTTTAGTAGCAGTCATTTGGATTTATACAGCAAGTTTTCCTAAGAGGGTCCTCAGAGCATTCTCAATATAGTTTTCCTTCTGCTCATAAGTTGAGAAGGGAACACTGTCTTTTGCAACTTTTTTTTTCTTTTTCTCTCTCCTTTTTCAGAGGTGTCTCTGTTTGGGAAATGAATTACTGGTTTACCAAGACAGTTGTATTGAAGCATTGGCCATTTATAATTTCCATCAGGAGAAGTATTATTACACTAGTGGATCAAGGACTCCTCAATTAACATCCTAAAGCAGGTCTAAGAAGTGCTTATATATAAGCCCAAAAAACTCCAACCCCAAATGTGTCCAAAGATACTTACACAGTCCTGCACTCTTGTACTCCTTACACAACTCATACCCTGTTCATAAAGAAGCTACAGCTAATGATGCTAAAGGAAATTACAGACTGGTCTGGAAAATAGAGAAGATCACAGATAACCCCAGCAGCTGTTGTAGAAAAGGACTTTGTGTCTCTCATGACAAGCATTGGCTTTATCAGTGACTGATTATTGGTCATCACAAATGTTTCCAGAAGTTTCACTTTCTGGAGTGAGACAAACTAAACTTGGAAAAGTGCAGTTTGGCCAGAAACCCTCTGTCACATCCAATATACTCTGTGTCAAGTAAATATGAACTGTAAACAGCTGAGATTTTGCAGTGAGCTATAATTGGTGAAGCCACAATAATTTTGTGAAGCCACAAATTTTGTTTGTAAAACCCCTATCTTCAAATTGCAAGTAAGATAAGCCAGTACCTCAAATGGAGCAAATAGTTTCTCACCCCACTTTGGATACTGCCATGATAGGAGCACCAGTGACTGCAGATGGGACCTTCATGTTGACAATGAAGGAAGACACTTGGTAAAAGTCCTTTTGTTGCTGTAGTCTGGCAGTGTGTGCATTAGCTAATTGTCCTGTTATTCATTTAACAGAGGAGAACATATCATTCTTACCCATGGCAGGGGTTGCTAGTGTTTGTCGGCCCACTAACTGTGCAGGTCCCAGTCCATCGAGGAAATCACTGAACTGACTGTCAGCGCCCAGCCGCACTCCAGGAAATATTAAGCTGAAACAAAATAGAAGCTGGTTAAGTATAAGAACAGGATTAACTTCTGTCATCCTACAGTATTTACCTCAAAAGTACTGCTATACTAGGCAAGCAGCTCAGGATGCACAACCACAAATCATTCTGCAGTGTCAGGAATGAGATGTTTCCCATGGACCCCAAAGCAGTGTAGAGAAACTGCACATCAGCTTGAAATAGTCCATAAAATAGGTCTTGCTAAGGAGGTCTTCAGGAGCAGTGAAGAGCTTGATAGGTAAATAGACTAAGAATGACCTTGTATGAGAAAACATAAAAAGCTTCATGAATTTGCATAGCCTATTCTTCATTAGTGAGTGTGTGATTTACATTGATCCAAACCCCATCAGCATCAGTTAGAACAAACAGGCAAAACAGATGTATACACTAAATTAATCTGATTGCTCCAGCTGTTTAATGAAGCAGTAAACTGGCAGGTAGTAGCAGTAGTGGTGATTAGAGGTAAACCTAACGCCACTCTCTAGCCAAAATATTCTGGCAGACAAATTTGGATCTGCAGTTGCTACCCACCCCTCTGTCATGATACAAACTGAACTGTAACATCAGCACAGTGTATATGGAAACATTCAAGGCCAGGTTAGACAGGGCTTTGAGTAACCTCATTTTGAAGATGGCCCTGCCCAGGGCAGGGGGTTAGACTAAATGACTTTTACAGGTCCCTTCCAACTCAAACTATTCTATGATGCTATAATGTGTACTTAGCCAAGCTGCTTTCTTATATTCCATAGTGCCCACTTTTTTTTTAATAGATATACAGTCTCCAAAAAATAACAAAAGAAAAAAAACAGAGAGAGAAGGAGTGATCCATGGTGGGAAGACTCAGCTTTGACTTCCTTATAACAATTATGAGAAATAAAAGAACAGACTCTGAACCAAGTCTAGACAACGTATTCCCCAGCAGGCCATCCACCACTCTATGTCCTCTTTTCCTCAAATAAAATTCCCTATTAGACTGCAAAAATAATAACAAACTTCCTAGTAAAACCAAAAGCATCTAGTGTTAAAAGCTTTGATTTCTGCACGTCAGGCTTGTGTGCTTCAGCCATTCAATTCACAGTTCTTTGCAAACCCAGCAGTTGCATAGAAAAAGTCCATTCCTCTCTTGAAGACTAAATGTTCATTCTATGCCTGCATTAAACTTATTGATTGTCTGTGACTGAAGCTGGTCAGAAAATATAGAATCATAGAATAGCCTGAGATAGAAGGGACCCACAAGGATCATCAAAGCCTGACTCCTGACCCTGCACAGGACAGCTCCAAAAATCTCACCGAGTGCCTGAGAGCATTGTCCAAATGCTTGCTTCTTGAACTCTGTCAAGCTTGTTGCTGTGAGCACTTTCTGGGTAGAAAAACTTTTTCTAACATCTAAGCTAAATCTCTCCTGATTCAGCTTCATGCCGTTCCCTTGGCACAGCGTTTTTCTTTAGAAAACTCTTTGTTTTCCAAAAGCTAAGCTTTTTCACAGAAATTTAGTTTTAAATTCTTTATCTTTTTTTTTTTTAATATGGTTTCTTTAGATGGAGGAGGAAAAGAATCTCAAGGTCTCCAGTAAAACACCAAGATACGATCTGCTTATCTCCCCAGTGGCACTATCCTTTCACTCTTGCGTCTGCTTTGAGAAGTTTCTTGCTTGTTTCATTGGCCTTTTTTCCCAAAATGTGTTACATTTTGCCACAAGTTGACTAACAACATTGAAAACATTCACTTGAGAGCACACTTCTGGCTATATATGTGATAATGAACTTTGTAAGTACACATTCATCTTAATGTGTATTACTTCTAATTCATTAAACTCCAGTTAAGGGTCAAGCAAAAGAACATGACAAGGTACCCAGGGTGCAAGCACTCTGTTCACTTTTCAAGCTTGCTTTCCTCACTGCCTTACTCAGAGGCTGATTCTCAAATCAGCAGTTTATGGCTCTACCTTTCTGTCCTGCAGATGCCTTCTGTGACCTCCAGATCCAGACCTTGGCTGCCCAGCCCTGCCAAATCTATTTACACACAATGAGAGTGGAACAGAGTATTAAGCTGTTCCACTGAAAATGTCCTCACCCTTGGTGCTGGGCTCCCACCTCTCCTCTCCGCTGCTAACCAGGGAAACAGGCTCCCCCAGCTCCTCCCTAAAGGGTCCAGTTTATTGGGCCCTTTGTCACCAAGGTGAGTAACTGGTGCCCTAAAGATTGACACTCCAGCATAGAGAAGGGAAGGAGGATGGCAGGGTGGAGTGTTGAAAGGGTAAAAATCAAGGAATCATAATGGGGAAAACATTGTGATATTTTACTCTTGTCCCTCATTCTTCATCTGATCTTTATCTGCTTTGGTTTTGAATTAGTCATGATGGAGCCTGTTTTTCTTACATGGCTCTTAAAATTCATAGCATTGTCACAGAACCATAGAATAGTTTGGTTTGGAAGCTACCTTAAAAATCATCAAGTTCTGATGCCTGTGCCCCATCTAACCTAGCTGTGAACACTCCCAATGATGAGCTAATCCACAATTTCTCTGGGCAACCTGCCCCAATGTTGCAAAAAAATTAGAGTAGTGAGAAGATCTGATGATGGAAGCAGCTTTACACAGATCCTTACCACCATCACCACAGCAATCTTGGCTCTTTGTGCCTCATACAATACGCAGTAGCAATTGTGGTAACACACATATTAAAGCACAAGCATATAAAAAGGTGAAGCCAAAGAAGTCCAAATCTCTCATTTTTTTTCAAGGTCTATAAAAGTGCATTTGCCCACCCCCATTTCCCCCTTTATTTGGGGAGTCATTGTCAAAAAAATTCCCTGGTGACCACTACACACATGCAGTAGAGTCCCATGAGAACTGTGAGGATGCTGGAATATTCCTGCACATTTTTGTGTCAGAACTGCCTTTGTTCTTCTTTCCTACATTTCAAATTGTTCAGCACTGAATGGAAACAGCTGCCCCATTCCCCACAGCTGTCTGTCTGACTTCAGCTGATGGGGCAGCTGGGCTCTGTATTTACAGCTCTTAGTAAGAGACTTGGAACAACTCCAAATTAAACCTTCTTTGTATATAGTATTACTGAACAGAGTTTCATATCACAGGGATTCACATACAACATCTGAAGTTTAACACTGAGGTAATCCAAACATATCTCAAAGAAAAAGTATCCCTGTGTTTTATTTTGAACAATGCGGTCTTAATTTAGTTGTCTTTTGATGAACAAAATGCCTCACTGGGTGACAGTGAAAATAAGAACTCTTAAGAAGTTCTGTCTCAATTTCAATTTCCATGAAATTTGTGTTATGTACCTAAAATAGTTCAGTTTTTCAAATGTTTCAAGAGGAAGAATCTTTACACAGAGACATTCCCTTCAGCTAGACATCCCAAGTAACGGGACAGAAACTTCTACTACATTAGAAACTTCTCCTGCTTTACTGATATTTTTAATGCCACTTACTTGCCCTCGGAGCTATAACTATTTATGCTGCCGTCAGTGGATTCTCGACTTGGCTGTCGAACCATACGACTTCTCATCTCTGCTGCCATTCCTGTTTCTGTGCTTCTCTGTATCGTGCTCTTTAGCTTCTTGCTGCCAGCCTCTGAAAGGAGAGAAAAAGAAGCAACAGTTAGAATAACTTACAGCAAAGCCTTCCCTTGCAGTTTTCACCCAAGAACGGTGATCTGACTTGGTCATTCCTATTTACTAACATAAAAAGACTATTCTGATTGAAGAAGCAATCTGTCTTCCTCAGTTACAAACTGGAAACGACTTCTCTTTAAAAGGCTGCAACCTGAAGATCTTCATTAGGGCAAACTATTTGAAATTAGATGTCTTGTTCGTAGCCTTTACACAGCTGGAATTGTAGACAGGTTGTAATACTGTCTACTAACCACATACTTGGTAATATACCTTTAGCCACCTTGCTAGGTTGGGTGGCTGCAAAAGAAGATACAATTCTCACAGAAAATAAAAAAGGAAAAAAATCCTTCAAGCATTCCACAGAAAAATGTTAAATACTAAGATACTTAGTATTGAAAATATAATAATGCCTTTGACATTATCTTACTTCTCACCACAAAATGTCTTCAAAGTAAACAGTAGACTTTACAGAAAGTATGAACTCAGCAGTTCCGAAACAGAAATAATTCTTGGGGAATTTGTTTGGGAAACCACAGAATAGTTAAGCTGGACAGGACCACAGTGGAGCATCTGGTCCAACCTCCCTGCTTTCTAGAGCCCATTGCACAGGATTGTGTCCAAACAGTTCTTGAATATCTCCAGTGAGGAGACCCCACAACCTCTCTGGGCAGTCAGACTCTAGGCTTGCAACTGTAGGATTAGAAAGTAATGTAAATATTTTGAAATAATTTAAAGACTTCATCCATTTGTCAAGCTTCTATCCCATGTCCTTTAAAATGTAATTTGATTTTCACCCAGAAGTTTTCATGCTTCTCTTGCGCAAGAAGAGCTTCCAGTCCTTTACAGGTTGTCTACATGTTATGGCTGATCTAGAGTGAATTCTGCTGTCACATGGCAGAAATTACTCTCTAGATGATGATAGTTGTTCTCAATGATCTTTAAATTTCTTCCACCAAAGCTCCCATGTGATATAATAACATGTGTTGTCTTCAAACTCGGTGTCCTGGTCTTTTTCATTTAGTTCAAAATAGTATCCAAAGTTCAATGGGTAACATCACTTTCTCTCAGAAGGCAGTAGATTTGACAAGGTTTCACATAAGTACATGCTACAACATTCTTCTGCATTTACTCCTCCATTTCAGTGTTCCTTTATTCACCCCTGGAAAGTCTGCATGCAACTTTTTTCAGGGAAACAGATGAAAAAGCAAAAATTTCTTCCATCTCCACCTGCTGTAGAGACTGAATTGCTCTGAAAAAATTTTCACCTTCCTGTTGCACATTGTTGATGTTTGAAGCTGACAGATCTTATTCATCACAATAAAACTTCAGACTTTTGTAGCCCCCACACAGCCTGCCCATTCCCCAGGGTGTTTAAACATGCTGTGGACATTAGCTGGCCCTTGCTCTTTGGGTCTGCAGAGCTGGCCAAGGTCAAGGAGAAATCATACCTTGCAGCTGTAAGAGTAACCTCTTTAAAGCTCTCAGGGAAACAGCTAATATGGTCAAAGTGAAAGAATTACTATATTGGGCTCAGAGGAGACATGCCCACAGTGAAAGGGGCTGAGGTTTCCCTCTTAAGCTTTTTGGACCGGGGTTTGTTTATCTATGGCTACTAAGCCGCACCCAAAAGCCTCTGTGTGGAAGAGATCAGCTACTTCCACAGATCCTTTCTCCCTTCTGAGGCCAACAGCTCTGAGGTTTTCCTGTGGGCCACTGCAGATCATCCACATTGCCAGTCCTTGGTCAGCTGAAAACACATTAACCAGTGCTGCTAAATGTGAGGTAGAGTAGTGTAGGCAAGGTACACCAGGCAGACCGGGCTCCACTCTTACACAGTGCAGGTGCCTGTGGGAGGGATTTGCTGCAGCTTCAGTGACTTGGTATGTAGAAACCTACATTTGGTCCTGAACTTTCTCTTTAAAAACTGAGGGTGTGTTCAGCATATCAATGCTGATAGGCAGGATGAGTCTCAAAAAATAACTCAAAAAGCAGCTAGGAAGTATAAGCCACATACAGAGCTGTACTTCAAAGCAGGATTTTCACATTTTCTGTAGGTATGCATTTTCCACACATATTGTTTTCTCTCTCTCTCTCTCTCTCTCGCTTGCCAGGACCTCTCTGAAAGTGTGTCTGTTTCCATCTGCTCCTACAAAGCATGTGAGATTATGGAGTTTACCCCCTGCCTGCATTTCTGGAGCCAGCCAGATCAGGCAGCATGACCTGGAGGATATAAAAGGGTAGAGCCTGAAATGTGTTCAGCTGAATAGGGTTGCTTATGAGTATTCAGGGATCAGGAAAAGTAAATGAGAAGACTCTAGAGGTAGCTACAAGACCATCATGGTCTTGGCACAAATTGGTAAAGATATTGTTCTGGACCACCTGGACAACATGGTGGGTGCTGAAATTTAGCAGTGAGAGCCAGGTTGTTGGGACAGATAACGAATATTGTCATAGAAATAATCACTGTAAAAATATCCATTCACTAAATTATAAAAATTAATATTTTAGCTTTGAGCCACAGTAGAGATTGAAAATAGTAGATGGATTTTTTTTTAAGAGTAATGTTACATTGTCATGGACAACATTGGTACAGCTGTTTAAACAGCAGTTTAAACTGCTGTTTAAACCACTTCTTTGCTCCACAGATTTGAAAAGCACAGACCCTGAAGTAGTAATCCTTGTGCATGGCCAAAACCTTGTCTCACTGAGCTACAAGTACCAGACTGTCGTTTTCCAAGTACTTTTCAAGTCACTGCTCTCTGTCTTACAGTCCCAGATTCTACTTCTTTCTCTTTTCTCATCAGCATTTTCAGGTTGAAGAATCAAAAGCATCCTTCTGCCTCCCCTTACAACTGCTATTAATACCCACAATGTTTCCCAGGAAAACTAGAATCCTCCAATTTATTCACTTTTATAACCTCAGTCTTAATATTCTGAAGTACAATCAGAAATATAACAGTAATCCAACAGAATGACGAAACACAGCAAGAGTTTTAGGGCATAGAGAAAATTGCTTTTGCCCATTGATAAGCATCAAAATACTTGTTGCACAGGTTTTGGAAGTTTTAACCTTGGTCACTTATGCATCTCATATCTTACATAATACATTGTTTTTGCAATTTTAACACAAAAAATCAAGAGATGGTTTATCTTGTTAGTCTGCTCCTGTAAGCTTCTCAGCAAAACCTAGTTCTATGAGGGAGGGAGGTGCTTAGCATGCAGATGTGTTGGGAACTGCTTCTATTTCCAAAGGTGCCTTGCTAAAGTGAACTCACTCTGGGGTACAATTCCAGTCCTGCCTTGACCGCACAATGAAATAAGGGATCCAAACAACTACCAGTGTTTTCTCTGCTGTTGATAATACTTCTTTTAAAAAACTTCCACTTTCTTCTTGTATTACTTTTAATCTAACAGCTCTGCATATATCTTTGGAATGCTGCATTTACATGAATAATAGAGGTTCATAAAATATTCAAGGTCAATATCTATGCTATGACATACTGAGATTTTCTGCTCTTGTCAGGGTGTCTATTGGAGAATGCTTGATTCTGCTCCAAATCTTTATTAGTTTGGTATGTACAATTACATTTTATAATACATTGCAGTTATTTGCATGCACTGTGTATATTACACAATATTCATTGTGCAGACTGAGGATGTCTCTATACGGAATATCATTTAGACGTAAAATTTACTCCAATGGTCTGTGTGCTTCTCTGCTGTGTCAATTGTGTAAGGATTTCTGCATGCAGGAATGCAGACTGATGTGCATACATTACGTGTAAATACCTGGCTTAACAGGTACAAGCTAGAGAAAAACTACTAAAAAGCAATTATGATGAATATTTTTGCAGATTTAATAATTAATGCCAAAGCATCATAAAGCAGCCACCTGCAGCTACAAAATAGACACAGCTTGTAAGCATTTTGCAATTAATCAATAGGCTTGTTGTAGCAGTCCTGCTATAACATGCTGATGAGCATGTGGAATGTGCTATTTCCATCTACTTATAAATATAGTCTCTAGTGATTCCTGTTTGGTCTGACAAGAAACTGGCCCCTGATTTTGGTTTCCCCTGACAAAAGTAAGTTAATGAAGACCAGGACCTGAGTAAGCAAGCACAGCAAAAAACAACTGTGCTCTACCTTATATCTGCACAAAATATCAAAACATCAGATGTGTTCCAAATTTCTGTATGTCCTAATCACTCTGAAGTCTAGGAGCCAGGAGTTATTGACAACAGAATTATAGTGAGAGGGTCAATATAATCTATAGATTTAAGGTGGCCTACTACAGATACCTCAAAGCTAGCTTTACATTCTAAATGTAAATCCAATTCAGAGAGGACAATGCCAGACATTCCCCCCCTCCCACCCCCCTCTCAGCAAAGGCATAGCTGTACATGGCATCACCATTGGCCTGGCTTTTCCTCTGCGCTCCGTGTGGTGCCTGGAGGCAGTTACTACATTTTGCTCTTGTTTCAGTTCAGGAAGTGTGAAATGATGAGAGGGGCTGCTGGAGCAAAGCTTTCATCCGAGGTGCCAAGGTGCATGGGTCAAGGCTAGGGGACATACAAGAATGTGCAAGGACATGAGCTTGGCAGCTTAGTCAATAGGACAGTACTAGAGACCACTGTAGGGCAGAAGAGAATCCTGACATGACCCTCTATGTGCTGCCTATGGGGAGAGGTGCCTTAAGTGAGCATTGGCCAGAATTGTACCTGAGGCCAACTAGTTGGTTAGCACCCCAAAAAGAAGCAAATTTACACACATGTAGCACCCAAGTATATGAAAACTCATGATTTGTTCAAAAGAACACACCAGAGAACAAAGCATACACCACTGCTAAATCCGCTAAGGAAAGGGATCACAAAAAGTGTCATTGCATGGCTCAAGGGCAATTCATTTGCAGTATCAAGTCTGCTCTTGCATCCAAAGAAAGCCTAAAAAGACTACAGCTCCAAGCCAGCTCTGACAGAAACCTGGCAGGATTGTGACCATATGGTTGGTTTGTACACTGACTCTGTGAGACACCAATAAGATTATGCCAACTGCAATAGTAAGGGTCAACCTCAAAGATCTATAAAAAGAAAAGCCAAGGGGCACATTTCCTTCTGGACCTTTCTGACGTATTAGTGATTTCTACAACTTAAAACTGAGGTGCTTGGAGACCTGCTGGGTTACAATTTCTGCAGCATCCCCCTCACTTTGCATGTAGTGCTTTTAAACAACAACATTAAAAAAGTGCCCCTTGGCTTATGGTCCTAAAACAGAGACAGAAGACAAAGAATAAATTGTTCAAAGAGCATTCGATTTTTTAAATGTGTACATCTCAGATGAACTCAGCAGTACATTGATCACTAAGACTGAAAGTGCATAGTGACCATGGGCAGAAGATAAATAGTAAAAAATTTGACATTTAAATACAAATTTCAACAATACTAGTTTCTAGACTTTATATCATGCAGTATTCCCCTTTACTTTCAATTCTGTGTATTGTGTAATACTCTCCTGAATATAATGCTCTTTGTAAAAAGACGTGAAATATTGCAGTAATTGTCTTTTAAGTGTTTCTTACAAATAGCACACAAAATATTCAAAGAACAGAGAATGATGTTGATATTCTGTTAGATCCTGAGTTTTAAAATCCAAATATAAACCATCATATACTTCTTCCCATTTCTAATTATTAAAACAAATCTAAGAAAAAATTTATACTAATCTAAATTACAAAACCTTCTCGAAAGAATATTTACCTTTTCAGCTGAGGCAATTCATTGAGAAGTTTTATCAGAAGTTTGGAATAAACTGTATCTCACAACTGTATTTATAAAGTCACAAGCTCATCTGGCAAACACCTTTCACTCCCAATAAATACTTTCAGATAATACACAAAAGATAATGCCATTAGTCCCTTAATATACATGATATATTTTTCTGACATACGTAGAGCAAAGGAACAAAAAGCACCAATCCTAAGAAAAGGAGACTTCACTGAATTGATGTCAATGGTTGTATCAATGCTTTGATAGCATTTTAGACAGTGTACAGCAGAATCTCACCTTTTGACTGTATTTTTCACTGAAAATCAAATTTGAAGAATCACACTCTTAACAGTTTCAGATTTCAAAGTAACTTATCCAACAACTCCTACTGACTTGCATGAAACAGAAGTAGCACTTTGACAGCAAATTACAGGAATAGTGCAAAGCATCAAAACAAAAGCAAACAAGTGGAAAATCAGGCCATTTTTTACTACCTCACAGTGGTCTCAAAACTTTAAGCAACTGCTCTTACAAATTGTATCTCCTTTAGATATCTTAGACGTATTTACTGAAAAAAATAAAAAAAGAAAAGTAGAAACAAGCATGTGTTTTATATGTTTGTTCTGATACTTATGATTTTTTCATGTCAGTGAAGAAAACCTGTGTTTAACCAGGACATATGTATCTTAAGGCAAAGCAAGGATGTCTGGTCAGAAAAAGATCAGTTACGGCTTCTGAAATTACTTTATGAAGATTAATTGTTTTGTCCACATACTTGCAATGAAGAGAAAAGAGCCACTGTCTGTCAGCCTAAATGAGGCAATCAAAGATGATCTATAGCAATGAGTTTGTACTTCTGGGATTGTGCTAAGCATACATTATAAACATACAGAAATGAAAGCAACTTAATTATCTTCTTCACACATATGCAAAGAGCTATATAAAACCAGAATATCTCAGTGAAGCTGATAATAGGTACACATGCCATGTTCTTTATCTCCTAAAGCCTATTTCAATGAAATTCAATTATTAAAACAACAAACCCATGTTTCCAACAAATTATTTACTATATAAACAGTTTATAAAATATCAAGCACTCACTTTCTCATATACTCTTGGCTTTTTGTTAGATGGGAGGAGAATGTGAGACAGAGGGAAATAAGAAGCTCAGAAGAGCTGTTAGTACTTCAACAATAACATTTTTAATTTAAAACACAGCCCTATATTACAACATTATTTATAAACAGCCAAGCCCTCTCAGAGAACTGACATATGGTATAGAGATAATATTTGTCAAAGGCAAGGGTGCTGGGGCACAGCTTGCAATTAATACAGCAGAGGAAAATAAAATGCAATGCAGAAAAAAAAAAAAAAAAGGAGATTTTTCATAAACTAAACCAACATTTCATTTCATTAGGAACTTATACATATGTAAGTAACTTGATGTCTTTTGTGGTTTTAGGCAGCCATTACAATTTTAGTAAATTTGAGACCTTTTAAGCAAGTCTTCACAATTACAAGTAGTTCAGTATTTATTATTAAAACATGATATTGTGATTAATAAAAGACAATATTTTACAAGATGAAACCACCATTATGACAATTCATAAAGCATCACTAATAAAGAAATTTACTTGTACTATGAATCTTCAAAAATTTTCCTGAGAACTACGTGCTGTACCTGATATCAGCCCAAAGTCTAAATATTTTAATAACCTCCAAAAAACCTGTAAATTGAAACACTGTCAAAACCACTAGTGATAAAGTATCCTCCAGTAAAAAGATGTTACATGCTTTTTTGTACAGTTGAAAAGTTTCTGGATAATAGCTCAACCCTAATACAATTACACAGCATATTAATCAGGTGACATTACAGCTTCAGAAACAGTCCCTTCCTTTTCACCTCAATTACAAACAAGTGAAACAATCTGAAAATGCTTTACCTTTTCATTAGTTCGATTTTCTCCAACTGCAACTTCCAAGCACTCTAAGTTTTATTTTACTACTACCATCAACTCCATCAACTCCTAACCTCCCTTTAAGAGATAATTTCTAATGTATCAAATCAACATTATCTCACGACTCCAGTTTTTCTTTAGTGACTGTAGCATTGCAAAGTTGTAACTCCAGACTACCATACATTGCTAAAGCAAGACTCATGCATGGGAAAATATAGAAAATACAAGCTTACCTTTGGTTTAAGCAAAATTAAACATTGGCTATGATATAATCCTTAGCAAGCAGCCAGCACCTAAAGCAGCTTCACCTTTGTTTAAATAACTCGTGCGGTTTCTGGGTAGAATAAATCGTTGGGGTCCTGGCGTTGCCTCTCCCTCATTATCCTGTAACTACTTGGCACTGCAGCACTGCGAGGAATGATCAAGTTGCTTCACTCACAAGTTCCTTATACAACTGTGATTACATTACAGGGCCTTGCAGTGAAAAAAGTACTGAACTACATGCTAGCTAGCACTTCATAATATATTGCTGAAAGGTTAAAAAATTTACTCAGCAGTGCATATTCCAGTTATGTGCAAGCTGAGAAGAGCACAAAATATTCTTGACCAAAAAATGGTCAATGCATTTTTTTAATGTTCCTGGTCAAAATTTGATGAGGAGTCAGATAAATTCAGACTAACATTTCTCTGTCCTGGTGATTTCGACTCATTTTGAATGAATTTTGGTACAAAACCACCTGAAGCACTGCAAACCTGAGAAAACACCAAATTAATATTAAATACTAAGTTACAGTTATGCAGCAGAAAAGTCTAAATGATGTTACTGTCTTAGAGGGACTTGAGCACAGCAGAGTGAAAAAAGTTTCACTGCCTCGGAAATACCCATGTGCATTCTGAGAACAGAACTTCATTTTTTAATTGCTCCTTTCATCTTTAAACTTCCTTTTGAGGAAACAGACTTTGCAATATTTGTTTCTATGTGAAATTTTTCCGTTTCTCTGATACTCTATTCTGAAAATGTATTATACTTTCATTTTGCAATTGGTTAAGAATCAATTAATTTAACACACCTTTATCAACTGGCATTTGAAATTGTAGGTACCAATTTGCCTTCTCAGGGTGATTAGAGCCAGAAAGAAAAAAGGAAATTACTCAGCATTTGTCAAGACAAAAGAAGAGGGATTATTTCAAACAGAATTATAATGAAGAAAATAATTAAAATGTGCACAATACAGTTCTGTAGATCTTCAAGTTATGGTAAGGTTCTGGTTATTTCAAGTATCATAAAATAATTAAGGAGAAAAATGCCACAAATTAAACTGTTCATTTCAGCTAATAAACACATAACAGGATTTAAGATTGCAAATACTGTAGAGGTGACAAACTCAAAATCCTCCCCAGTAGTGATGCAGTGTATCTCATGTCACTCCTATGCAGAAATGTCCATGTATTTTCATTGCTTAGGCACAGATTTCCTATTTAGTGCAGTAGTTGAAGTTATCTTGACAATTTCAGAAATGATGCTTAGAAGGTGACATTGCCTTTTCCAAAAATACATAGCTGTATGCTATGATGTGTGTTAAATTAAAAAAAAAAAAAAAAAAAGATTAAATGGAAAGAATTATCTCAATACAGTAGCATAGGAGGAATGAAATGCTGACGTTGGGAGCTGCTAATGTGTGCATGTCAGTCTCCCAAGACCTGTCTTAAGCCTGCACCTGGCAAAGGCTCCAGGATCTGCCTGCCACCTTGAGCAGTGTTAAACAAAGCACTGCACTTGTGTCAAATGTACAGATGTTTCCTCCCACACAGGTTCTTGCTTAGGGCAACTCAACCAAGGTTTAAAGTTGAAATAAAAACACACAGAGGGAAAGCTCCATGGCTCTACAGCCTCTCAGAAAGCTCCTTGGGTTACAGCCTTTCCTCCTTTATGCTTCTTCTCATAGTCCCAGGAAAAATCATTCCAAATATTTCTTATTTGCAGAGCCAAACCCCCTTCCCAGGATTAAAACTGTTTGACTTATTCTTCTGGATTTGTAACACAAAGGCTGACCAAAAACTTGGCTTCTTCTTCCACCACTGAATCCTGAAATATTAAACTCACTACAAAGTAAATTTTTCTGGATAGCCTCCAACGTACCACACCTCAAACAAACTTTTATTTAAACTTCCTACAAATTTAGACAAAATTTTGCATGTTGTTTTTGCAACCTTGTCCCTTGTACCACCATCAGTGATCCCACTGAAGTTTCAGCTATAGTAAACTATAACCACGCTCTTTTTCAGCCAAAGCACCTGTACTAATGGTTACTTTGCTTTTGAATTTCTTTTAAAATGTAACTACCAAAAGTTCCAACCCAACTAGGTTGTGATGACGTACAGACAATAGCTCTCACCTTTGAGATCAGCCCAGGTAATAACTTCCAGATAGGAGGCTGAAAACTCAGGAGATGCTCTTTCTTTTGATCAACTAGAGTTCAAATCCAGTTAATAGTGGTCCTGGTGCAAAAATTTATCTTTTGAAGCAGCTTTTTATTCACAGTAGTAGTTAAGACAGGTAAGTAGTGAGGGGGACAGTCACTTAACGTTTCCATTTCCCAAGAGCTTTTTGTGTCATTACGCCCAGTCTGGTTTGCATTAGTTACAGCCATCTGTGGGTAAAAACATCTACGCCTTGGGCAGCGGATCTGTGCTAGATAAACACTGCATAACTCTAAGATATAATTGTTCCCTTTGTGTTTATATTATTGAAAGTGGACAACTGCACACAAAGACCTGCTTCAGAGACACATCGTTCAGCCAAACTTCCCAAATGAATGCTCTGGCATAACTCTGCTATGAAATCCTAAGGTTTGCATCCAATATTGCTGGTTTATGTTCATTATTAAAAATGCTCTGAGGAAAATACTACAGACAAGATACAAAAGTTCAGCTGTGCCACAGACAGAGACCAGCACAACAAAACCTGTCATCAGTATTGCTTTGATATCTGGGCAAGGTAGGGAGCAGTGTGAGACAGCAGGATTTTCTGTAGCACCTTGCATTTTGCCATCAAAGACAATTCCAGGTTATTTTTCAGGTGCCTAAGGCTGCTCATTTCTCATTCTCCCCAGCTCTCCTCTCTTGGTACAAACCTTGCTTAGCAAGGAAGCACTTGCCTTTCTCAAAGGAGAAGCAGATGAGACAAGAGTCAACAGACACGAGGCAAAAAAAGCCAAATACAGGAAGAGTTGTTCTCTGATTTCCCTGGTAAATTACACTAAATTTTTACTACAAAGCAAGATTTTTCTTATTGTGACTGTCAGCTTGTTTTATAAGAGATTTATCATATAAATAATCTGTTACAAACACGATAAAAAGCTAAGAGAAATATAAGCACATGGGAGAATTAGCCATGTATATAATAAAATAATATTTGAGAGCATCTGAATTACGTCCAATAAATAGAAGCAGAGAGTGAGCATTTACAAAATTTTAAAGCCCTTTTGAACACAAGGCAGAATGAGATGGGGAAAAAAAAAGTGCTGCTAATACAGCCTATCTCTACAGAAAAAAACCTTATTCCCCCCCAAACTTCTAGATATTTCTGAAGTGAAAACACTTCCAAACTGCTGTGCCAACTAAAACAGAAAATTATATGACATACATATTTTAATGCAACTGTGCATGAATACTAGTAAGTTTGAGGATCAAAGGCACTCGTCTTGAACTAATACAATATTCAGAAATGTTGTTCCATGTATGCTAATAACAAAAATACAATACAAAGCTAATTTCACTACTTCTGAACTATTTAACAGGCCATTTTTTTCCCGGTGTATTACTCAAAAGCAGACACTATGATTGAGCATTAAATTTTCCTGCTGTATTGATATAGAGGGCACTAACAAACCTACCACAGATGAAGAAATAACAACCATTTAATAATAAACAGGAAAACAAAACTTGCACATCAGCATCAGCACCAAAGAAAATGAGAAAGGACAGCAGAAAATTGCACAGCTCTGTACAAAGGGAAATTTTCAAATCCACATCATAATAACAAACATGAAAATCTGCAATAATCAATCAGCCAGTCTGAACCACAGATTTCAAATTCTGAATTTACTTGTGGATAGCAGAGAAAAAGATGGCTCCCCAGAATACACAGCATAAAATCAAAATACAATTAACAAACCTTTTTTTCATGGTTCTAGGCTTACTATTGGTTAAACAGAAACATGCCTTTTACAGTAACTTTAGACTCTGTTGCTCAAGCCAAGCAGTGCTACATCTTTCCAGGGATTTCAATATATATTAGCTCATGGATGAAGATCATAAAATACAGAAGTAAAACAAACTTGCCTTTCATAGCAGGATTACACCATGGTGCTTGGATCTTGCAGAGCTAATGGTTTGAAGGTCAGGCTCTTTGGAACAGATGCACTAATCTCTTATTATCTCTATATTACACAAATCATTTCAGATAGTATTTTTTCTTGGAACCAACAGATAAACCTCTATTTTGTGCCTAGGATTATTGTGATCATTAATGAGAGTGGTTCTTTATGGGTGTGTTTGAAGTGTGAGAGGGTAGCTGCTGTTGAGTATAGGTTGGTATAGAAATACCAATGGCCAATTAAATAGCAGGGAAAATTAAGACACATAAATTCCATGCAGGTAAGATGCTGTCAAAATAAGGATTAAACATAATATATTAACAGAAAAAAAAAGATTCCTATGTACACAATGAATCAAAATCACATAAGGTAAAATCTAAGATCAGAGCACAGTCTTGCTTTATTATTAGGAAATCGTATTTAAGGAAACATGCAGTTTTGTTATTATACCCTCTATAATAGGTCAGACTTTAAAACTCCATGGGTACAACAGAATCTAATATGACAGAAGATATGAGATAAAAGAATAAATAATAAAAAGTGCATAAAGCCTGTCTTGTTTATATAAAGCTGGTATTACTACCTTCCTGACTTAGTAAGGTCTGATAGGACATAATACAATTATCTAATTGGTAGCCAACTTCTAATAAAATCACAATTAATGACATCAAGAGCATGCAAATATCATAAAACAGAAATTTTGTGAAGCTCCTTGATAAATTAAATAGCTACTGCCAGAATAAGAACAGCATAAAAGTGACTTTGAATGAAGTCAAATATCATACATAGATATTTTAATAACTGTTTTCTAGCCTTTATATCACCATAATTATATGTTATTAAACACATCATCTTTAGGCTATGAAAAATATCAAAACTAGTATGTCAGGTATTAGAAAAAGAATATTTTTGAAAAAGACTCTGCAATCACAAGATTTACCCTATTACTGACATAGCACTGAAGATATGTAATGAACACAATCTCCACTTTCTTTTGAAATGAATTTTAATCTGCATTTCAGGGGTAACAGAAGCCAATGTCACTGAAAAATGACTCAAATCCAAAACTTATTTTACTTAATAATCCTTTCATACAATGTGCCTGATTGCATACTGTTTTCAAAAGAATATTTTTATTCATGATATCTCTATTTTCTTCAGCTTCTAATATATGTATTTAATTTTTAACAAGAACATATTGTAGCAGAAAATTGAAAGCATTTCTCTCAAGTCATGATCTTCCAATACATCGTCAGAAAAATTCTTAGACTACTTTATGTTTTTTTTCCATCGAAATATTTAAGTAAAATCACTTTTTCTAACCCTTGCCCAGTGATGATCTTTCTCTGAAGACTGCACTATGTGTAATGCCACGTTGGGACAAAGGAAGATGCCCAGTGAAGACCAAAACTTTTTCAAAGGCCTTAACTTTTCTGTCATCCTCAAAGGAACTTTGGGCTACACAGAGTCATTGACTATATCAAATGAAATATAAAAGCATGAGTTATTTAGAAAAAATCTGAAGTGCATAGTGTTGTTAAATATTTTCTTTTCTCCTACATCCAGAAGAAATTTTCTTGTCTTAGATATTCACAAAAAATTTTCTTGTCTTAGATATTCATCATTTTCACCAAGTCCAAGTTCATCATGTATAAATCTCCATGGGGCTATTCCCCATGAAGAATACATAGCACTGGACCTCACCATCATGAGGATACTTAATACATCATATTTGGAGAAAATTCCAATACTTTGTAATGTGATATTATTTGTTTCAACAGTGAGGAAAATAAAACACTTTAGAAACCAAAGTTAACTTGCCTATAAACTCCTGTTCCAGCACAATGGTGCCTGAAAGTTTGAAATATTTGCTACTAGGATATGATTTATATAAAAAGTCTTAATACAACTCTTTTTAATATAACTCTCAATCTGTGAGTTTATATTATGTTCAGTTCTATTCATCCCAAGAACACAATGATAAATAAAGCACCAACCCAGAATCATGGTGAAATTCTGGTCTGCTTTTCTTCAGAATTACAAAGGGAAAGAAGAACACCTTGTGTACACTTAAGTGATCTCTTATCATACCACCTTCCTATTCAGCAAGGCAGGTAACCACAGTATTTTCAGGTATTTTGTAAGGATAAATTTGACAGTGGTCATTATTATTTTGGTAAAAAAAAACCTAGCAATTGCAATGAAAACATCTTGTTACAGAGAGTTCAGCACTGTGCCATCAAGTAGGATAACAAATGTCACCATGCTATGTTCTGAAGTACAAAACATGAGCTAAAAGAACAGTCAAAAGGATGTGAGTATAAACATACACATTTGCAAGGCAACCCAGTGATGGATGAATCTGTTTTAATTTAATTAATGAGCTGTTCACATATCCTATGCATTTCTTCATAGTTCAACTGAGTTCCCAGCTTAAAAGACTTTAGGAATCTTCTTACAGTCAGGTCCTGACTCAGCTTGTGGTCAACATACCTTCTATAATATCACTAAAATACATCAAGTAATCAGGTACTGCTACTTGCTCATTTAGCTCACTTCACACTGCAAGGAGCGGTCTGTGGTATTTACCCTTAAAGCAAGTAACTTCTAAAGAGCAATTAATTGAAATCCCCCAAACAGAAACATTCTTACTGGGAGGACACAAGAAATGAAGATCTAAATGAAGCCGGCCCACATTATACCCCAGCAGCACAGAGCTGAGTCCTACTTTAGCATGTTTGGGCATCAAACATTATATTGTTTTCAGCCACAGATCCCAATTTCAAGAAAGCTAACACTGTCCTGGTTTATATTGTAAACATTATTAAACATGTTTAATATGTGAGTGATATATAGATGCATTTTAAAGTATGGAAATTTAATGTCCCACAGACTATTTCCTTAAAATAATACCCCTGTCTAAAGATTACACACAAGTGGTTACACACATACATGCACACTATATTACTGTTTCTCTTATCACATGCTCCTAGGTAAACAAACAGTTACAAATATCTTTTAATCTTGCAGTTAAAGTTGTAAGCTTTTTAGGAAGTCTTGGCTCTTCTGCAGACTGGGATTTTCAGTGGATCACTCGCAGTCCTGAAGTTTGCTCCTCAATAAAATAGGACAATGGCACTTACCGTTCCTTTGTAAAATGCTTTAAGGTCTATGGCTGCCAACAATGCACAGAACAAAGAACCATCACTACTGTTAAAGAGGTCTGACATGAACTATAAAACTCAGAACATAAATTAAGAGCACATAAAATAAGTTGCACTACAAAGATCAACAGTACATATTTACATAGTAGCCATAGCAGTTCTTGCTCCAGCTGGGATTGCAAGATGACTGCTATACTGCTACTACAACTCTAAGAGAACAGATAACTTTGAACAACAGAAAAAAAAATCTGCAAAAGGTCGTCCATTTATTCTACAGAACAGTCTTTTCGGGCTGCTAAATTCTTAAGCCTTGAAATCAATGGGATTTTTAAGCATCAAACTCTCAAGACCAATTGATTTCTTAAAAATAAGTATATCCCCCCAACAGAGACCATTTTTATGCATAAAGAGAAACTACCTGTGCACTAACATGTTGACTGGCACGCCTGTGGGAAGCTCTTTAAGTGGAAAAAGAATGTTACAATGCAAAGCATCAATGTTCACTTCTCAGTTTTGCAACTTCATTTCATACATAGTTCTTTTAACAAAAACTGATGATCCTACTACTCTATGGCATATGGCTTCTGTCATTAGTACTGTCAACACTGTAGTCAAGGGTACCACATGAACACAGATAAAGAGCAAACCATGAGAAGAAAGTCAGGAGATGTCACATCTGTCACCCTAAACTGACATCACAGAGACACAGAATGGTTGACGTTGGAAGGTACCTCTGGAGATCATACAGACCAAACCCCTGCCATGGCAGGGTCACCTAGAGCAGGTGACACAGGAACACATCCAGGTGGGTTTTGAGTATTTCCAGAGAGAAGACTCCACAACCTCCCTGGGCAGCCTGTGCCAGTGCTCTGCCACCCTCAATGAAAACAAGTTCTTCCTCATGCAGAGGTGGGCCTCCTTATGTTTTAGTTTATGGCTGTTACTCCTTGCTTGACACCCATCTTTGAGATATCCACCTGCATTGATGAGATTACTCTCAGTGTCCTCTGTCATCATTGAGCCTCCCTTATGGGGTCAATCACTGATCCAGCTGGACATTTGATTTGCCTTCCCGTTTTTCTTCCTCACTTTTAACTCAACTAAACTTCATGCTGTCCAAATATTTTTTTGCTCTTTTAGCAACAGACTATATGCAACTATAAGCAAAAAGTAATATTTAAACAATACTAAGAAAGCATAGTATTGACAAAAGCAATGACACACAACCCCCCAGTAAGACTAAGATAACATATTCACTGCTCAGTGTACCAGCACCAGGCACAGGGCAGCACTGGGTGAGTGACAGCACATTGCAGCTTGCAGTGCTCCCCAGTTGCCCTTTGAAGACTAAGAGCATTATTATATTCCCAGCATGCAAAAACTGGCAGTACCATATCCTAGAAAAAAGTAATATTTTCATTAATAGTACACCAAAATTTAATATTATTAAAGTGCTTACACTTTCATCATAAACACTGTATCACAGGTGCTATTATTACATATTCTGCTTGACTGATGACAATGTATGAAAGGCTTGGATCATGACAGTTGTGCTGAGAGCACAACTAATTCAAGTTGCAATAAATTTACAATTCACTGTGTCATTTCCATCTACATGGTTATTCAGTTTTTGTTTTGACTGGAAAGATTCATAGCAATTACACAGTATTAGTTTTAATGATGACATTTGCTCATCAGAAAAATGTAGGATATTTAAGGTGATCACCAGACATTTGATCACATTTAAAACAATTAACCAATTGACTTCTTAAAGATTTTTCACGGCATTACTTCTGAGGCTGGCAACCTCACTTTCTTTAACATAAACCCATTAATGGTTCCTTTCATGCAAACAATTAATACAAAAATATGACACAGACACACACATAACTGTGCCTCTTGATTAGTATTCACACAGCATCTAGCATTCACACAGATTCTTAGAAAGCTGACTTTACATCTTATGGATGCTGAGCAATCAGCAGAGCAAATGAGAGAAACCACTTATGAGATAGAGACTTCAGCATCTCAGGAAGACTTAAAAAATAGAATCAGAAATCTTAAGACAGTTGTACCTGTGGAAAATAAGTGTGCCAAAGGCACTCTTGCATTTGTAATTTGAACTTAGCCATCACCCAGCCAGATCATGCTCAAGCCTGGTGCTCTGACACAGTTTGCTTATTCCATGTAGAGCTGGAAGAACAAGAATGTGGCTACTTTGTGTAGCCCAGAGGCGGTTATTTTTTAAGGAAGACCTCTTCTATCCGAGCAACTCTGCCCTGTGCCTCTCCTCCTTGCAAGACAGGCAACAGAAAACCTTGCAGGATTCAGCTACAGGACATGAAGGATTGGGGCAGCTGAAAGCCCTTGTTTCTGAGGGGGACCAAGGAAAGGGCTGGGAGCAGAAATAAAGAGGGCTGGGCACAGGCCAAGTAGGACTCAGCTCACTAAATTTCAAGTGTTTATAGATGTTGCACAGGAGCTAGTCATACCAGATTCCTTTTAAAACATATACAGAAAACCAGACATGTTAGGGGGCACTTAGTTTTTACTATTTCAGACATTCACTTGAGGATGGTTAAGCCATGTGTGGAAGTGAACATTTCTTTCTGCTGGCTAGAAAGCAAGCCTGAAGCGATGAACTGACAGCTGTGTTGTGGACACCTAATACCTGTTTGGACTACTCCCACCCTTTCTGATTACAGCTCCTGGTCCACTCCTTTGAAAAATGGTGCCTTTCTAGTTGTCAAGGACAGGGTTCATGTTCTATATCCTACAATCCCTCTCCAAGTCCTGAAGTACAAACACAATCAGAGAGAAATGGACTCATGGGATTCCTTGAAGAGCTACGCAGTGGGAATTACTGGCTGGAAGATTTGTGCTTAAGTCTTTCTAGATGCATCCTTGGGTTTTTTATTTTTTAAATTAAAAATGGAACAATACATTAGGTTAAATATTCAGTCACCAGCATTTACACAGAAAGATTTGTCTCTGGACCACAAAGACTGGAGAGGAGCTTTTTGCTCTTTACAGAGTGTTCCCTGGTCCAAATCACTAAACTTTAAAAAATATTGTGGTAGCCTGCTACAATCTAAATCTAAATTACTGTGGAAAGTCACTCTCCTGGGATTCTGGCCATGGGCAAACTTTGGACCAGAAACTACTGTGAGGCAGACTAGGAGAGCGTGCACCTTGGCTAAAAGGGGATCCCATCAAATGTCTTGATGTTGTTCCCAAGTCAGCTATAAACATGAAGCATAATAAATAAGCTATCTCCATGAAGCACAGTATAGGGTAAAGGTCTATATGCAGGCGTGGAGCATAAAAATACTTCTTGTGCAAAAATAAATAAAACTGTATTTGCAACTATGTAAATGCTTTTAAAGAAAACTGTAAACTGCTACTCAAACTCATCACATTTTCTCCACCACCTTCTCAGTCACTTTTTCTCCTGGATTCCCCAGTCAGTGACAAAGGTTCAACTCCTATGACCTAATTCCTGATCTATGACTATAATCCCTGCATAAATATATTAAAGTTGCCTGTTCCAACACATGCTAGAGATGATAGCTCTCTTGCTGTGATATGTAGCCAGAGCTGTGAATTTTTTAACATTCGAGGAAAAAAGTAAGCACAATATAAATGCAACCCAGTTCTTTCAAAGCCAGCTCTTGGGGTGGTTGTGCCTCACAAGGACCATTACTGATACTCTGGAGACAGGGTTTGGTTACTAGATTGGATCCTGTGTGTGACCTTTCTGAAGTGACCCCTTCACAGTGGAGTATCTCTACCTAGTCAGAAGAAGTCCCTAACATAGTATAGCCTCTAAGTTAAAGACAACTGATTCCCTCAAAATGGTTTTCTGGTGAATTATTTCCTTTCCAGCAATAAATACTACTTCAATGGAAAACCTTAATTATGCAAAAAGCAAATCAACCCTACCAGTATAAAACCTGGAGGTTTGTTTCTATGTCCCTTGAACATCTTTCCCAGGTAATGTTTGGAGTCCAGACTGGAGAAGGCAGATGAGCCTTGTCAAAGAAATCTCCTCACCCTGCCCTGACAATGAACTCCAGAAAAGAGCTGTTCAGATAGAAGATCATTAGTAGAATAACTTTTAAAGACAGAGTAATGAGTCAAACTTATCAACTTTTATACATAAATCCTAGGTCACATCTATCTCTAATTAATTCAGTGTTTAAGTCTGGCGATGCTCTGAGAGAGAACACTTAACACCATCAAATCTAATCAAATGGTAGAACTATAAATAAAGCCACCAAGAGCCATGTGAAAGCAATGAAAACAGCAACCCTGATATTCCTGCCTGGAAGAGCTTTTGGATATTTTAACATGCTTTGTAAACAGGAAATCCATTTCTATGCATATGTGTTAAAATAACTTGTCAATCTGACAAGTTCTGTTCTGAAACCAGAGAAGTCATCACAAATAAATGGATTCCCAGGACACTGATTCTTCTCCCAAAGACACAAAATCTACTATTAACACACCACCACCCCCCCCCCCCCCGACTTTTAGTAGTGTTTCACACAGATATTTTCCAAGCACTACATAAAATCAAAGGTACTCAGTTAAACCAAGCTTCAAAGGCAGGAACTGTTTTGGGCACCCTCCCTATCTTATCTAACCATGAAAATTCTCTGCTTCACAGATCACAGAATTAAAGCAGAAAGACAACTGCCTCCTCTGGGCTTAGCACTGACCTGGCTCAACCTGAAGCAGAGTCAAGCTTCCATCAGACAGAGGATTTCTGTTAGGATGGCCAGACATCTAGAGCTTCCAAGAATTAAAACATCTCATTTCTAAGATTCCTGGTAAAGTGAACCTTTTGAAGCGATTAGACACCAGAAACTGAATTTTTGCAATATGAAAAATGGCTGTATGGGTAAATTAAGTAAACTATATGTAAGTGTCTGTCTGTGAGCATCAAGTATGTCTATAAATATTAAGTAATTTCAAAGCAAATCTCAAGGTAACTTTGAGGATAAAACCACAACAGTTCATTGAACAAATACTGCAGTTTAATCTTTTAGCCTTTTGAATGTCTTAATTCTATGGCACTGCAGTTAAATATTTGTAGACTTCAGTCTGAAAATCTAAACAAATTGTCCAATTTCAGTAAATTCAAGCAAGCTGAGCCAGACCTGAGGATACACAGAGGCCACACATACTGTTACTGAGGTGTAAGTAACTGTACTGAGGTTTGTACAAAAGGAAACAGCAATTCAACTTCAGCATTGCACAGTATTTTTATGCTGTACTCAGAGTAAGTTATACCAAATAACAGACATATTTAGCACCTAAAACAACCAGAGAAATCAATAGAAATATAAACAAACAGCACTTTGCACTATTGGATCCCTTTTGGAAATTAGACGGAAATCACTTCTAAAAACTGCTTATCAAAATAAAGAAAAGCTGGCAGAACATTCAAAAGCCTAATGAAAATGGTAAAAACATGCCACAGTTGATAAAAAAATATTTGTACTTTGACAACATGCCAGTCACTCAGAGATTTGATCATCTCTGACTTCCTGGGATTGTTTTTTTTCTTTGTCTTTTCTTGGCAATTTGAAGAAAATTTAACACGCAACAAACTGTCTAGTCAAATGGAGTGGTCAAAAGTCACTCCAAATTTAATTTAAATACTTTAAATACCAGTACATGTACAAAGGAAAATACAGCATAAAATTAAAATTATCTATTCAAATATGAACCTGTAAAATTCTCACTAGATTCTGATTGACTTGCTGAGAAAGCAATCACTTCTGGTATGTTTTGGTGAAAGCCATTCACAAGCACAGGGAGCAGACATTTCCAGGGGACAAAAGCCACTGCACAGCAGCCACGTTTATGCATGAAGTGCAAGCAGATGCCACTGAAGAGCCAAGCTGTGTACTGAAGAAGAAGAAATTAATTGGGTGCCTCAATCCCCCTTTTCCCTTCTCTTTTATATGTCAGACTGGTTGTTAGGAAGCAAGTTTGGACTAGCAAGTAATATGAGGTGCTTGTTTACATCTCTTCTATCCTTGTTCTATTTTAAGACTTGCCAAAGTGGTTATTACTTATGTTAATTTAATTTACATGCCATCTAAAGTATGAAGAGTACTCTGGGTAATAAAAATTATACAATCAGAGATCTAATTCCTTTGTCACACAGTTTACATTAAACTGCTGCTCCTTCTCTTCTTGGAAACAAAGACAGCATTGGACTGGCCAATAGCCCTGGGGAGCAGAAACACTGCCTGACTGATGCCTGTGGGTCCAAGGCCAGTGCCTGTCCCTGTTTATCATCTGTGTCCTGCAATGCTGCTCCTCAGCCAGCTGAACACAACCTCCCTTCTTGATATCTGAAGAGAACTGCAGAAGGGAGTTGCTTTTAAGAGAGTGTGCCTTAGGTGTGCTCAGACTCTTTCCTATCCTTATGCAAAGCTCCTACTGGAGAGTCTATATACCAAGAGGGCTCTGAAAAGCTGGGTGAAAGTTTTCAGCTGAAATTAAAAAAAAAGAAAAAAAAAAAGATTCAGCAACTGAAACATTTTGTGAACTGATACCTGCTCTGACACTGGTAGCATTTTAATTAAAAATGTTATTCATATTTATTCATATTTTAGGAAATACTCAAGCTAAATTTTGCCCTTTCAAGATCAAATAATACATTTTTAGATTGGAAATAATTTTTCATCTTCCTTAATAACTTGCAAAATTCATAATTAAAAAAATTATATGAATATTTTTCCATAACTTTATTGAGTTCTACATATTTCATTACTTATGGTACAGGGCCATTAGCTATATTGCAGACTTATACAGCTACCTTATATATGTATACAGCTTTTTTTATAAATACAGTAACACAATCAGCTGCAGTAAAAGCAGCAAGCTTTATTATTATTATAATGATCATTATTATTTTCCTTGAAACAACAGATTTTGTCCTAGGTAAGGTTTATTGCTTTTGATTTGCATTCTGTTGCTAATAGTTCTATTCCTAGCCAAAAAAAAAAAAAATTACTGAAAAACCTCTCAAAGCTTATCTTCCCATTCACATATAAAAACCCTAATAAGATTAAAATAATGTCTCTAAATCTAATGCTTCTTTGGATTCATTAAATGAACCTTTTTTTAAACTCAGCCTCCCAAAATCTTATCAACAAAAATATGATTTTTAAAAATGTTCTAATGTTCTATAAACGAAACAAAATATACCTCCCCTAAAACCACACCCCCCAAAATAAACCATAAACCAACAAAACCACACAAAAAACCCACCAAAAAACCAACCAAAACCAAAAAATCTTCAAGATTTTTACAAAGTCAGTTTTATTTTCTAAAATATGCCAAACTACATAATTTCTTGGCCCTACTGGATTTAGAGATATGATACCTGTATCTGAAATACTGTGTTGAACAGGCTATCTAAATTAAAAAAAAAAAAAAATCAAGGTTCATATTAGATAAGAAAAGGACTGCTTCTGAAAGAAAAAAAAATCACATATATCGAAATTAAGCTCAGCCATCTGACTCTAAACCAAGAGGGCTTTATTCTTCCATAAGAAAGGAATGAATTCCTGTGCCACAGAGGAAGTGCAGTTTTCCTCTGAATGACTGCAGGTACTCTAAAATTCTACAAGTTCCAGAACACAATCTGTGGATCTAATCAGGCAAGAAGCATATGAAGAGTAATAAAATACAAGTTTTAAACTGACATTCTCTTAAAGAGAGGCATTTACATAGAATTTTTTAATGTGAAGATAGCGCAATTTTCTTCCCTCTTGGTAGTCCTTTGGCACCACTCTATTTCCTTTTTCTGTCATAATTTTGGTATTATTTCAACTCTGTTTATACTTGCACAAAGTAAAGCTTGTGAACATAGTGTGAATCAGATAAGAAAGCAAATAAAAATCTTCTTTAAACAGAGCGCAGTTAAATACAGTCAGAACTATAAGTAGGCCTTTTTCTAAGACCTTTCATAAGAAAATACAATGTAAACATAGCAGTGAAGCTACACTTATTAAATATATTTGACATATTTTGAAACTATACAAGACATGCATGACATAGTTTAGGCATAATCAAGATTATGCTTTTGGAAAGCTATAGATTTTCCTAAACCCCACACTACTTATAGATTGGAAATAGTCCTAAGAACAGTTATTGTTGCAGTTATATCTCTATTTAAAAATCTAGGGAGAAGTTGCAAATACAAAAGCAGAGCAACACTTTTGAGTACAAGCCAAGCAACTGCATAAAGGAGAAAAAGTCACAATTTGCATTTCAGGAAAAAGGAAAAGAACCACATGTAACACTAATTTGACAGAGCAGTGGGACTTTGAAAATACTAGCCCTTATTAGGAAATCTTTTGGAAGATGAATAACTGGAACTGAACTGTGTTTCTATTAAGGGTAGTGAATTCCTCAGCAAGACGGCAACAGTAAATAAAAGAGAACATGCTTACATTCACTCAAGAGTTTCAAAGAATTGAGTATCATTACTAGAAGAAAGAGCTCCTCTTATGAAAATAATCAGGTATTTTTCTTTTTTTTCAATATTCTTCATCTGCTTGCTCACCACCCTCCCCCTCTTCCCCACCCCTTGCTGCAGAAACATTTGGGTGCAGGAGCATCTCAGAGTTTTTGCTGGGACCGGGGTTGCTCTTTCCTGTTTGGTGTCAGGTGCAGAGCCCAGATCTTGTCACTATCCCTAAGGCACCATGACCATCCCTGCTGCCTCACTAAAGACTTTTTTAGATTGGCTGAAAAGAGAAATCCTTCTAAATGTCAATCTCCCTACATCCTTCTTTTAGTGCAACAGAGCCATTATCCTCACAGATCATCACAACTATGCAGAGCAAGCTCTAAGGGGCTGCTCTGGCAAAAAAAACCCAACCCAGATAGGGAAGACTCTCACAGAGATAACACTGAACAGACAAGCAAGGCTAATGAGGGAGCTGCAGGACAGACCACCACACTTCTGCTAGGCTGCTGAAACTTACTTTTCAAGTACACACAGTCTAAAGTTAAAGAAAAGATTTTGCAACCCTGCAGACTTAAGATAACGAAACAGAGATAGCTATAGGTAAGGAAGCTCATGTGTAAATATGAAGCATTCTTGCAGAGATCAATGCCCAACACAAGCAGATACTTGGAAATGCTCCTCTAAGAAAACAGAGAACAACATGTGATTTACAGTAGACCAGGTTAAACCTGTGAGGTAATGCTGTAGCTGTAAGACTCATTGTAATTCTGAATTCCAAGCTAATTTTCTGACTCTGCTGCTAGAAAATCTGGTATCTTGTAGCATTCCACTTGAATGAAGAAGAGACAGCAAAACAAAGAAAGTAATATCAGAAAATAAATCCTATGAAAACTGCAAAAGGGTATTATGCTAGATAAGAAAAAACAAGAAAAAAGGGCTCTTTCCCTATTGTGTTAAATGCTCTGAAGAGGTTTAAGATACTTCTCTCTCTGTTCTAACTATTAGAAACTTTATTGCAATTTTGATATAAATATAAAAGTTATTTGTAACCAATTTATACCTATTTGTTATTATAGCAGTTTCTGATAGTGCTGTCTTTTAGATTCAAAAACTCCTCTGCATTTTTTTTTTATCTGAAAATTTTCATTACGCATTCCGAAAGGAATGAACTTGCAATCTGAATTGTCACAGCTTTTCACTCATATTATTCTGTGAACATTCTGTGATACAGTGAGTGCTACCCAGAAAAACTATTCTATCCTCAATTTTATCCGTCACAGAATTACAGAAAGTTCACAGAATAAGCTGAGTTTGAAGGGACCCACAAGGATCATTGAGTCTAACTCATGGCCCAGCACAGGACCATCCCCAAGAGTCCTTCCCCTAGGTTACCAGGCACTGACATACTTTCTAAATCACTTTCATCATCATATTCTAGCAGCATAAACACTAGCTCTAATAAAATATCAACAAAATCTGCCTGTGGGTTTTGTCTTAAAATTCAACTAGCACATTCTGTGGCTTGTTTTGATAAAACCAGTTGATGCCTCCCTCCTAGCTGGTTTCTTCCTGACATCCAGTATTCCTGACTGATTCCCATGCTTTCTATCCAGTTTATTAATAATAAATGATTTACTGAATTCTAGATAAATTAATTATTTCAATCTTCTGTCTAGCACTTATTTCTTATCAAATAAGCACAATTTCTTTCACTAAAAAAAAAAAAAAAAAAAAAAAAAATAAAGCCATGTTATGATGTAAAAGAATCATGATCAGAAATGTATCCTTGTCATTCAATCAATCAAGCAATCAATATGAAATGTCAGGGGAAAAAAAAAAGCCTGACCACTGCATGAAAAGCTTGTCACTACCCTTGTAAAAAAGAAACACAATTATGCAAAGAAGCAATGGTGTTCTCAAGAAAGACAACAAACAAACCATCCTTATCCAGGCCAACCATCCAAAAGCCTTGTCCAGCATATTTTATTTCTTATTTATTATCTGCTTTTTCTGTCCATACTAACTAGACCTGTAGGAACTCTCTCATTTTACCACAAAATTACTACAAGGATGGACAGAAAAATAGTTCTACCAGTATTTCCAAACAAAAAAAGACTGAGAAAATTAAGAACAGATTAACAGATTGGGGGGTGGGGGGAATGTGTGGTTTTGGGTTTTGATAGTTTGTTTTGTTGGTTTTTTGTTTGTTTGTGTTTGCTTTTGTTTTGTTTGTTTGGGTTTCGTTTGGGTTTTTTTTAATGGCAGTGTCTACTCTGAAATGAGGCAGCTCTGAGCCTGGAAGGCTCAATTTAAGCATTGCTTTGCTTAAATTTCCATGTTTCCCAAGCAAGGTTTTTTTTTGCACAACACTGACTGCTTGTTAACAGTCACTAAGTATCTTCAGTGAATCATTATATTCTCCATCAACAGAGCAATGGATGAGGTTTTATTTTCTAAATCTTTACCTTAACTTCAGTCATCCAACCATGAGAGAAAGCCGCCTTGAGACCACTCTTGGAAGGTGAAACGTGGGCAAATCAGTTGGATGAAGAAAAGCTCTTTAAGCTGCACTGAGCTCACAAAAAGTGCAAAGATGTACTGAGGGATGCACATCTATCAGAACTTTACTGCTCAGTGACAATTTCCTCACTTAGATGATACAATCTTATCTGAAATTGGGAATTTGGAGTTTAATTCAAAAGAACACAGAGAAAGCCACTTCTTTACAGGGCAAATTACAACAAATGACAGAAAATATACTTTAGCAGGAGATTCTAGGGAAATATGTTCTAAGATAGTGTTTTTGCTCAGGTTTCAAGTTACTTCCTGAGGGAAGCAGACAAACACTTCAAGATTCCTTCCAAGTATCTACTTCAGAGACACACATAAATTAAAAGAATTTTTCTTCATTCTGTTTTCACCTTGTGACAACACTTGATTTCAGCTGTGCTTCATGATATGTAATCTGTCTCTGAAGCATTAATGCCTATGGCTTCATTTCAGGTTGTTGATGTTGAACTTCACCAACAGAAGATGGAAAGCAAATAACTTTGGTTCTTACATAGAAAAATTTCATTCTGTTTCACACCATAAACATGGCAAGGTATGTTCATTTAGAAAATTGACCTGGTATCAGTGTAATGTCAAATGAGAAATGCTGCCCATTCTTCTAAGCTTCTTAGCTCTCCTTCTCTGCATCTCTTCCACTCTCATCTGTGTCAAAATAGTTGCAAGCTGTTGGCACTTAAAGAGAAGAAAAATGTGCTTCTACAAATAGATGATCTTTCTGAAGCACTATCTGCTGGCCAGGAGGTAGAAAGCAAAAGGGAGGAATTCTTTTGCTTTCTTAAAGCACGTATTTGCAAGTACCAGAAGAACTGAGAGGGATCCAAGGATGGGAATACTTCTTTTTATCTAAGATTAAGGTTTTCCTTCTCTCCAGAACTCATTTTACTGATGATACCCCCCACTATTGCCTCTATCCACTTCCAAATGCATTATTATGTCTCTATATATGGTCAAATTCCGTGATAAAATTCTTCCTATTACAGAAGTTTTCATCTCATTCAAAACAAACCTAGAGCCCCAAATCAAAATGTACTATGATCAATACTGGCCTCAGCCAGTCATTGATATGTAAACTACAAGATAAGATTTTCTGTAGAAGGGAATAGTATTGTAACACAAAATCAAGACAACTGATGATGACTTCTTATCCTAATCTAGTTTCCTATAATTTTCCTGTGATTAAAAGTTTAGTTGCTGTATTCAGAAAATGGGAAATTACATATTTATTCTGTATATGTGTATATATTTATTTATCAAAATAAGGCTGACAAAAAAAGATAGAAAAGTTGGATTACAGCTAAAATGGTTATGTATGCCTGGAGCTATTTTCAATTTTCTCTTGTCATTTTGGGAGTTTTGCTTATTTTTTTATCTTTTTCTTTTCTTCTTTTTAACTGTGATAAGAAGAGTGGGATTTTCATTAGGAATATTGTCAGAAGATTAAAAGCTTTTTCTGGTGAACTATCTAATTGATCTGATTTGTGGGCACAATGAATAAATACATAGTAAGTAGGGATTTCACAGAACAGTTACTACAAGTATTATGAAATCTTAAACATAAAAGGAAGGTGCAGCAAAAATACATAATTCCATTTCAGATTTACAAAAAAATAGAAACAATTCTTTCACTGATCATCTATAAGGCACATATTCTGAATAAATATTTTCCAACAGCACTGAAGTGGGTGTGTAAAATAATGATTACTGGTCCTTCTAACTTCAACATGCAAGTGGATCTGCTCCGTATGTACAAAGAAATCCCTGTGTGTATGTATAGACACAAACATGTATGCACAGGCTCACACACACACACTCCTTTTTCAGCTGAATAGAAAATCAAATCTTATAAATAATAGCTACCTTGCAGCAGTTCCATACACACCACTTCCATTTTTATATAACATCAAGCCCATGCAGTATGTTAAAAGGAAGAATTATCTACAAAAGTAAAATTCAGCCCTTTTTGACCATTTCTTCAAGTGAAAAAAGTGAGATGGCAATAAACTTTACTGGCTTTGAAGACAGCACTAAACTAGAATTTCAGATCTCCTCGAACCATAAGAATATAGAAGCTACGCTTCTCAAAAAATTCTGTCTTTTTATTTCTGATCTTCTGAGTTTTCAAAAACAAATAACTGTGTGTCATGCTTCCCTTACTTATAATCATGCAAGTCATAGAAATAAAACCCGAACAACCTATGAAGGCTACACATTTATTTCTATATTTTTATGCTTCCTTTAAAATTCATATACTGCATCAACACCACACCTCCAGCTCCTGAAGATCTGTCCCAGAAGTTCCTACTTGGTAACACTTTTGGAGGCCCATACATTTTCACATCAGTTTCAAAACTTCAGACCTTGACTATTAGAAACAATTTTCACATAATAAATTTTGAAGAAGTACCTAGTATGTATTATATTGTCATAACAGAATTTTTCTATAATTCTCAATAGTGGAGAGATTAGTAAGTTGCACAACACATTAAAATGAAATAGACATTTTTAGGTTTCTCCTCTCGTCTTGTATAATATAGGGAAGAAGGGAAGTGGGTTCCTGATTTAGGACAAGTACTTGGCCTCCAACAATGTCATTTGGAAGCTCTATCAAGTCTGATGCATATATTGTTCTAAAAAAATACATTAACTTAATTCACTGATTTTTGACAAAATTCAAAATTAGCGACTGACAAAAAATGACACATTTTTATTTGCTCTGATTATACCATAGATAATACTCTTAGCCTGAGTCACAACAACAAAAGGTAAAGATGATTCTGAACTGTTTTACAATCATGAATAATACTTAATCATGTTTTTCATATTTGATTTGCTCTTTGAGTTTCATTAAAACTTTAGAAGTTCCATTCCTTGCAAAATTCCTATTGTTTTGAAATTTACACCAAGCAAAACTTGGAGAACTATAGTACCTTTCTATGAAGATTAGGAAAATATGAGCTTTAAATAGATGATACCGAGAAGTGCTTGGGAGTCACAGCTCAGATTTTAAGTGGACTAAAATATCAGCATAGAAATCCTTTCTACATGACAATACCACTTTTTATTACTTACAGAGCACACCATTGATTCTGATGCATCTAAACCAGCATCTTACTGTGTACAACTATCTATATTCCAGTCTCATACTTAGTCACAGTGCATTCTTGAACAACACAATATTAATTACAGTTCTGGGCTTCAATTACATCAGTTTCATTTATCATTTGGTTCAAGCTTTAACTGTGAAAGGATCAATTCTACTGCCCATCTGGCAACCAAAGAAAACCAGGGGAAAGGGGGAAAGTATTTGATGATATAAATAAACAATATTGTCACTTACCTTAGTTTAGATACCCTGACTATGTGAAAGGAATGCTGATATATGAGTGCATTGCATGCTAGGTGGAAGCTTTTCCTCTTTGTTTTCCTTCTCTTAGTAAGAAAGGACCCTTAGGGTCAGGTCCTGCTCCCACTGAAGACAAAAGCAAAAGTCTTCACTGGGGTTCAGGAGCAGGACAGGGACTTTAAAACACTCTTCTTCCCTTTTTTATCTTTCTGTATGGTATTTGTTCCTGGAGGGTATGCTGATATGAAGCTTTTAAGATTTCTGGAGTCACAATAAAGAGTTGGAAGGCTTATGCTCCTAATGAAGCATCGTGTTGTCATCTAATTTTTCTGAAATCACTGACCCCAACTTGCCAGTATTACTTACAAAAAAATAAAGTATTAGATTAACTCTCAACTCAAAAAGCAAAAGTAATTTTTAAAAACTTATTTTATGCCTCTACAGGTACAACCTTGTGATTCGAGTTGCATAACTGCCATTCATTTGCTCAGATTTCAGTTTCCACATTCATATCTTCTGCTAAAAGAAATTTCCTACACATAAAAAGCTGGTCTTAGCAAGTGGTTATGCACGGCTGATACTGACATGTGTCCCATTCCATTTCCTGGCCTACCTGTAAACAGGGCTTCTAAGAGACAACGGTTTTCACTGATCAGGACAGAAAGTAACTACAGCACATATTCTAAAAGACATTTGTATATTGTTTCTTGCAGATGTTTAATAATCAAAGAAAATTAATATCTCAGAAATTTATTTACAGCTGGAAAATCTTCTCTCTCGAGCGGTCTATATGCATATACATGTAACACAGATGCCACAGATGAAATTATGGTAAACCATGTTTGGTGACAGTCCTGTTTCCCAAGAGTGTGTGTCTCACTCACCTGTTTGACTAAGTTGAGATGTGCTTCTGCTCCTTCGAGACACTATGGCAACCACTTTGGCACTAAAGCTGGAACGCCTTTTCTTCCCACCTGTTCCAACCATGCCGACAGCCGTGTCCGACTGGCTCCCGTCAATGTGCTCCAGCTTATACATCTCTCCGCTCACGCTTGTGCTCTTAGTGATTCTCCCTGAAGTCCCCATCCGTCTGCCTTGCATTTTAGGAGTAAATGTACTACAGTTACAAAGTAAAAACAAACATGTTAATTTGTCTGTGTAACAGCACTTCCAAAAGCCTTTTTTTTTTTTTAATCAGTAAATTAATTTTAAGTTTTGATATATTTCCATTTGTTTGGTTCACAAGTAAAAGCTTAATTTGATGCTCCTCGGAGTACATATTTCCAATACTATTGTTTGTCCTCCACTTTGAGGGAAACAAATAAAATGAACACTTCCCCATGTTTTTAGAGCAACAGAGAGATACTTAAAAGTTATGTGAAGCCTTCCTGTCTATATCCCCACAATACAGAAACAAATAAAACAGCAATTTTACAACCAAAGAAAATTAACGTGGCGTAGTAGTTTAACACATGCATCTTATCAGTGCTGTTCACCAAAGCCTTAAGACTCAACAGAAATAAAGGTATAATCTAAATTTTCATACTTTTCACAGAGATCATGCAATATGTAGGATTTTTTAGGTTTTCAGTCTCTCACTTCATTAAAGGTAAGTGCAATAATCACAGTATGAAAGCAAAATAATTTTGAGGCAAAATCCCTTATAACCCACTAGAATTTTCATTGATTGATAGAAAAAAGAATCACTCTGGCAGTTCTGATCGAGTTCCTTTAGCTATTGAATTGCATTTGAATGTTTCTATACAAATCCTTTTTCTGTTCCACTGTATAGAGGCAGGATAAAGTGTTCACAAAGTTTAGAGAACAGTCTCAAATACACACAGGACATACTAATACCCAGTCCTAAGTCTGCTGTGACCAAGAAAAGCCCCAGCTCTAAAGTTAGTTGTCACTCTGAAGAGATGCAGAAATTTAAGTTGCAGCTAGACTCACTTCAGACACAGTTGTTAAATAAGGCAAGCATGTAGGAAATTCCTTGACCTTGTATTGCTGATTAGTAGACCTACTGATAACACGCTATTTTAGGAATTTTTTTTTCAGTTTTTCAGTATTTTGAAGTAAAATTTATTTGTTAACCAATAGTCCTGCAGTCTCTCCCAACAAGCTCTCTCCTCAGCAGATGCAATGGCCTGCTCCTGTCCCCCATTCCCATCCACCCCTCATACCTCTCCCCCAGTCAAAATTAGATAGAGTGGGGTTAGAGGCTTTTTTATGTCATGGCAAGTTTCAGACAGATAGGAAATCAGGCCAGGGAAAAATGAAGGGGTCAATGGGAAAAAGATTAAATCCTGTAACTTCTATGAAACTGAGCCCTGCTGGAGTTTGAATCGGTCCTGTCCCAAGACAGAGCCAGGAAAGTATAAAAAATTGTATCCCTAAACTATAATTAAAACAGTGTAAAAATTGTTGAAAGTGTAGTTGGAAAAGTAAAGTCTTTGACTAGACAACACTTAATAGAAAGATCACTATCAACCTCTGCATAGGCCTTTAACTATCTTCAGCACTTAGAATCTGCTCCTGTTAAGCTCAGATAAAAACCCACCTGTACCATCCAACAGAACAAGCTGCTTGATGCACCAAAGTGTTCAACACATTTGAGTGGACTACCTGAGGTACACTGAGCTTAAAACAGGTTCTGTTATGTTCCCTCCCGTTCCAGAGAAACTTTATTGACTGGCTTTTGGGTTTGCAAGGCAAAAATATAAGACATATGTATTTTACAGTTGCCGTATAGAATTCCTTTGTGTTTTATCACCACTCTCCCCACCACACACTCTCTCACATAAATGTGAGTGCACACATAAACATATTCAATCATTCTAGGAAGAATTTTAGATGGGAAAAAAAAAAAAAAAAACCTCTTTAAAAAAGACCATCTTCCACACAAGTATCAAAGAACAGGCCTCTAGGGTGATAGAAGGAAACACTGTTAACGGTTTCTTCTCTGGAGAAAGAGACTCTTCAGTGTTTCAAGGAGAGGGCAGAATCACACAGGCCTCACTTTGAGGGATTCTACTTCCTACTTTGATTAGACATGGACAACTCCTTTCCATGTGGATAAATTCTTTCCAACAGCACTTGGAATTGGATTTCAGTGACTGTCTCTGTGTTGCCAAAAATGGCCCCTTCACAAAGCTTTCTGTTGTCATTTTGTTCCCATTTTTGAGCCTTGGAGCTGTCAGTTCTGTCAATTCCTGAGTTTATGCATCAATATGTCAGTAAGAGAGGGGAAAGAAACTGAAAATACTTCTTTTGAGAGCATCTGTTGATTTTTGAACTATATTAACAAGTGCTCTGCTGACATGCTAATCTATAAACCTATAATTTCCAGCACTAAAGTTCAATGAACTATAAAATCTGCCATGCAAATGAAGAATTATTTGCCATATTATTGAATTTTCTTTACTGAATTTCAAGTGTTTATGAATATAATAAATACTAAAATCACGATGTTTTTATGCCAGCCTTCACTTCTTTTTTTTTTTTTTTTTTTTTACAATTTACCTGAAATGCTCTAATTGCACTTCATTTAATATGTATTTAGGGGGCAGTGATGTCCACCAGCTGAGAAATAAGAAAAGGTAGTATTGTAACTTTTGGAAAAAAAACATTTTTGATCAATGAATTCACTAATTCAGGGAACACAGAAAGCTTCTGAATAATAAAGAAAATTGCTTTTTTCAAAGACTCATATAAATTTAATTTTTGATTCTCTGCAACAGGTAGAGGAAACTAGAAGATTTATCTTAATTTAAAAAAACCAGAGAAATTTAGAATTTAAATTAATCTTATACCTCTTTTTACCTTTCAAATATGAAGTCCTACTCTCCTAGGAAATATGTTCTAGTGTACTAGTACAAAATAGCCATTAATTTTCTAGAAATGGGCATAATGGGATAGGACCTAGGATCCTACACCTGTGCAATGCTGCCTCTTGTCATTACGAGGCAAACAGAATTTGTTTGTGTTCATCTAATCCCTGTGCTACTTTATTATTTTTCATTAACTGAAACAGTCTCAAAAGAATGGGCATTTAAAATTCAGCATTCATATACCATCTAATTGATTATCCTTAGAACACAATGTTTTAACATTACATTATTGATTATCACTTGAAGAAAAAGCTCCTCACTCACACTCTTGCTTTATTCACTACAGTTAGAGTTTAATTTAGGAAGCACAAACAAGAAAAGGACCTGCATGAATATATCCCTTTGCATTTAGCTATTTTGATAATAACACACCTCAGTTTTTATTTTGTTTTCCAGAATTGCTGGGATTATTAACCCATTTATTTAAATGCAGATGCAAGTTTTTGCAGGCTTGTGGCTAAAATTGGTAAATTAAATTTTATTTAAACCTAGTTGTCATAACACAATAAATAAATACTGTTTTCTGTAGAAGTATAATGAAGAGTAACATATTTATCAGTATAGTCCATTTAGTCATAAATTAATTAATTCACTAAATTTTTATTTACAATTATTTTATGATCTTTAGCAATTCTGATGAATGGCTCAGCAAAAGTCTTATGTTATTTCTAAGAATTTCTAATTACAGTCATAACAAAATAAGTGATGTGCATATTAAGAATGCTTACAGACAAAATATATGGGCCTGTGTATCACTTCACAGATATTCAGCATAGAAAAAGAGTCATTGGATTTCTAACTTTTTAAAATTCAATTTAACTTGTAAAGAAAACCCCCCTCAACCCCAGCAAGAGCAGAGGAGCCTCCCCAGCACTGGGGTCAGACACTACCCTCAGGTTCCTGAATCAGCAGGGACAACACTGCTCCCTCCACCAAGAGAAAAATGCTTATGTTTCCTGCCAGAACTTATTCAGTTGAGACAAATCCATCCACAGTTGTACCTGAACTACACAAAACATCAAGTCTGTATTCACATGTCAGCCATCAGAGTTCTGAAAGAAACAACACATTCAGTTTTGCAAGCTGCCCCTACCTGAAAGTTGTATCCTTGGGAACGAAGAATGAGCTTTTAAGACAAAAAACTTAATCAAAGAGTAGTTTGATTTACAAACTAGCATAAAAATTAACCCTGAAACAAATTTTTTAAGATGAGCATGTTATAAGAGCATTGTGGATTGTACTTGCTTATATTAAAGTACAGCACACTCAACTATATAGAACTGAAATCAAGCCAAGTACTTGTATTAAATCATGATATGTCTTTCTATGTACAGATAACTACAATATATGTATTCAAGATTCATAAAAGCATAGAAATAATTTGATTTGAGAAAACTGGTATATAGATATATACTCAGAATCTCTCAGTAATTACATAAAATACCTGCACATTCCACCTGAAAAAGAAAGTTAGTAAGACAGTGGTAAGAAAACTAGAAAAATGCTTGTCCATAAACTCACCTATATAATCTCTGGAAGTATATCCTTTCACAAAAAAAATCTGAAATGATTAGCCATTGCTAAAATTACAGCATTTCCTTCATTCTCTTCGAATTACTGATGATGTATAAAAGAATATTTTAGGTGTTTATTTTCGTGAGCCCTCATTTTTACTCCAGCCATTTTCCCAGTAATGCAAGCCATGAGTAAATAAATGATGCCCTGTATTCCTTGCTGTGTAGATGATGTTGTGAGTTCTTTTCAGGCAGTTGCAGCAACTTGAATCTTCCAGCTGAATCCCTGGCCCCCACCAGCATAAGCTACTGTGCCTCCCCTCTCTCCTGCCAGTGCAGCACCACGTACTAACTCATAGCCCCTGTGGCACCCTTTTGCAATGAAGTAGCTTGTGAATACTAATAATCTAAACACAAAATAGCTCTGGACCAAAGGGAAGATATTTTTATAATAAGAAACATTACATTTCTAAAAATAAGTGTCTTGTTATTAGTATTATATGATATATAATCAATAAATAAAAACACTTATCTACTACTTTCTGTCATTCTAAAAAAATATTTATATTTTACATGATATATAAATTTTGCTGCAAGATAAATTACTGTAACTTTTAAAATAAATATTTATAAATATTCATTAGTATTTAATAAGTTAATTGAAACATGGTGCTTTACAAACCAAAGGACAAACATATATCCTATATTATAATTCTCTCTAGTTAGTCAAAAGAACTTTTTAGGCCATAAAAGTTGGTTCGATTAAATAATAATTTTGTACAGTCTGTACCAACTGGAACTATATATTGATTTAACAAGCACATTGATCATATATTAGATTGTCCTAGGGTGAAATATGTCCTATGAAATAGCTATTAAAATCACAAAAAAAAAACTTGCTTCTGCTGTCAAATCACCATACTAGAGTCCTATTGGTGTATTAAGATATTTGAAGATCAGTAATTTGTAAGTTATATCTGTTGCTGACAATATTCCTGTATTGCATGCAGGTGCCACTCAGTGCCACAGCTGCTCCCTCTGGGATGACACATCCCCAGCCCCACTGTGTTCAATCTGCACACTCCCACTGAGGTAAGGGCTGGGGAAGATTTCACTACAGCAACCTCCTCTGGGAGCTTAACTGGTTAAAATCCTACTTTGGAAGATCAGAATATTTCCATATTGGAACACAGTATATCAGAATCTGGGCTGTGACAATGTTTTTCTCAGGAGCACACTGACCACTGAACTGTGCCAGCTTCACAGCTCTGACGGATTTCTACTTTTTAAACTTGAAAAACTAGCATTTTTCTATGAAACGAAAGAATAACAATTCAGAAAGTAAGCCTGAACATTATGAAAGATAAGCAGATTTTAACTGTTTTCCAAGCAAAAGATAAGCAGATTTTTTATTATTTGCCATGAACATTTCAACTTAATTTATATTCTCTGAAACAAGCAGAGCAATTGTCTCTGTATGTGGGAGCCCGTGTGTCTGCCTGCACATACCCAAGGCACCATCAGCCTGAAGCCAGCTAATGACATGAGTCATAAAATGAAAGCAACACAAAAGCAGCCACTCCAGGGGCACTGCTCAGGGTTAAGTATTGCTATTAAAGCTGATGTGGAAAGGCTCATGTGAATCAAAGGACAAACAGCTCAAATGACCCAAACTTGACTGCATATAGTCACATATATATTCAGTTAAACTGTACCAAACATAGGAAGGATGTAAATGTTAAATCAAGCTGTATCAAGAAAATAGATATCGGGTGTGTATGGGGGAGTGTGTGTGTGTTTGATAAACACAAAGATGTGCAGGCCAACACTGAAGGCAGCTTTTTTCAGTATCAAGAAGGCTGAATTCACCAGTTTTTCTTTCTTTGCATGACATTCAGGAATAATGCTATTTTGCCTGTTGGCTTTTTTCCCTCTAAAGCACGAGGTACTGAAGTACCTGTGGTGTCACTGCTCTTCATGTAAAAAATGCTACATCATTGATATGAAATACATTGCTCACTACTCCTTTTCAAAAGTAGATGACAGCAACAGGCAATAGCAACAAAATAGGAAATGCAGGAGGAGAATCTGAAAAGCTAAATGGGACAGTGCAAGGTCAGGACTAACAAAAAAAGTGCAGATAAAATTTTAAAAATATAGTAAACTGAGATGAAGATAAAGAAAGTGAGAAGTACTCTGAGGTCTGAGCCATGGCCAAAACTATTTTGCCATTTTAATCCGTTTTTTTAATCTAAAAATAACAAGTACTGCCTGTTTAAAATATTAGCATAATGTACTTAAACTAAAAGTTTATGGATTACATTTCATCTTTATCAACTGCAGTAATTAAACAAAAAACCAATTAAAATAATTTTTCAGTCTTTTTGAAATAGTTAAGAAAGACTGCTGGTGATGTGACAGTTTCTTTAAAAGAGGAAACATAATTAGATAATTAAAAATGCAGCAGCAATGCTCCGTAGTACATTTTTCATGTACAGATGTTCTGAAAGGATTAAAGACTCCATCTCCCTCCCTTTCTGACAGATACATAAAGCAGTTTATAATGATGGATTTTCAAAAATCATTATCTTTAGATAATGAATAATTAGAACATTAATTACTCTGGCTTCACCTTGGTGTTGTAGATAAATGACCTCAGCACCAGAAGTTTCCATCTGTAATACACTCTGGGGGTAAAGAGGATACATTATATTTTTTAAGCAGCTTATCTAAAATCATTTATATTGCCTTCATGGTAATAATTTGGAGGTTACTGCCCTCTATTTCCCCCTGAAAAATGTAGAAGTTGTGACTCAGGTTACATCAGAGTGCCTGTCCTTGCCCCAAGACAGATCACCTGAGCAGCAATATTAACTAATCACAGTACACGCTCAATGTGTTTCTCTCTAAAGAAGTGCACGGTAATTAAACTTTTTTGGAGTTTAGTTTTTAGCTGCAGTGACTTGGATAATCAGAAACAAAGTAGGATTGGCAATTTACTTCAAGTGTTGCAGTGGATGCTTGCACTGTGGAGATTTTAGACAAAAATTGCCTTGTCTGTTACCTATATCTATTCTGTTTGTCAAACATGAAAAATTTAGGTAGAAATTTTTCATGCCTGGTTTCTGCCCATGGTCAAATTTCTTCTTTAATCTATTCTAAGTTCAAGCTGATATACTATGGCAGATTGCCTGGCCCTTTTGAAGGAAATTACAAGAAAAAAACCCCAAAACCAAAACCAAACAAAACCCAAAACCAACAACAAAACCAAAATTATCAATTCACTTCACTTTGAGAAGTGGCTAATGCCTAACTGAAAGATTCCAATGAGGTGATCCTTCTATTTGGCACAAATACAGTACTTGCCAGTTCTTTTGAGTACCTGTCAATTTGGTAAAACAACTTCTTTAAGAGAAGAGAACAACTTCTTTAAGAGATTTCAAAGGGATCTGTTTCATTACCAGGAAACTTTCTTGTTACAAAGTGACATTGCACTCACTCACAGGCCCTACTGCTAAATAGATTGGACATTTCCTGGATATTACTATTTTGTCTCCAGGTCAGAGGCACAAAGTGAGTACGTCCCAGGAATGGCACCTCTTGTCTGTTCTGCATTTGGGAGAAATTAGCTAGGCTGTCCAGGATGCAGGGAGGCTGCAATTGTTGGCCATCAGGCATGACTCAAGACAAAGTCACCTGACTGGAGTACAAAGAGCTGTAATGGACAATAATCCCTGTAAGGAAAGAGTTCATGGTGATACCGAAGTAGAAAGAGAATAGGAAAACTGAGGAATAAATTCCTTTTAGCACTCTTTCCAAAAACAAAACAGTTCCTAAAAATTCCTGTGGAAACTGAACAAGACAAGTCCTCTCAATGTCCCATCACAAGTATTTAGTATATTATGACCCCCCAAAAGATGGCCAGCTTATCATTTGTAGCCACAAAACACTCACTATCCTCTCTGCTTTTGCAGAGAAAGCTTTTTTCATGTGCCATCATCCCATTTTGTGTGGTGAACTCAGCAACCACGCAATCTCTTACTCAGTCATTGGGTTAAACAAACCAGAACCCTAAAAAATCATGTGAGTCGTGCTCCAAAGTTCCCTCATGATGGGAATGTTGAATCCACAGCATCAAGACAAAATAAATTCCCATGCAACAGGCAGCATATGACCACCAACAAAGACATGTCCGAATGACTTGTCACTAATCACATAAAAACTATGGGGCAGAGAGTGATCTCCCAGAGCAGTAATAAACTAGGAAAGTGAGAAGACCATTCTTTATCTTTCTACAGTTCCTGCCAAATTCTCTAAACAAATTTAGAGAAGGCTTTATCTCTATGGCTTCACCTCAAAATCTTGATCAGGCTTTTTGCAATGTAAATACTCTCTTTTTTTTTTTTTTTCCCAAAAATTAACACTATTACCATCCTGAAGTTTTAAAAAAAACCCTCCTTCATTTATCAGTTTTGATGACAGCCACAACACAATTGTCCACATCTGTGAAGCTCTTAGTCCTTGCTAACCCTGCTAGGGAATTTGCAATAACTCTAAATTTCATTTTGCACTGTAATAAAACTGTATTATCTTTCAAGGCCTGCACTGTTTGTTCTTATATCCATGTTTCTACATTTTAATTGTATTTTAAGCAAAGTAACAGTCATAGTATTGCTACTTAATACAGTTACATGAAGACTGACAAGTTTTCCATCAGCTCGAGTTTTTGGTGTACATAAAGACTAGACAAGTTTAAAATTTTGTTTAAAATACCTCTCTGTGTTGGCAAAGATCATTTATTCCTCTAGGAGGAAATTGAATTAAGGTATCAGTTTGTTAAGCACACACAGAAGTCTCCCCTCCCTGTTTTTAAATAAAGATATGAACCAGTGCTCTTTTTAAACCCAGATTTAAAATGTTACCATTATGCTAATGTGATCCACAGCATGTTATTAATAACCATTAAAAGTGTGTTAATTGCTGTAAAAATGTATCACTATCTTGAGTGTAGACTTGTTAAAGAGTTTAATGGGTTTTCACTTTCCTGTGAAATTCACATTGTTTTTTGGCTCATAAATTTCCAATCCAGAAAAAAAGACTGTTATTTGTATATTTTAATACAAAAGAAATATTGCATTGTAAATATGCAAATTACTTTAATTAGTGTAGACTGGTCTTTAGAAAGGAGGAATTCAAATTTACATAGAAGAGGCAGGATTTCATACTTATGAAAAACATAGCCTAATCATCTTAAAAAATCTTGCACATGAAAATTGCAGGATCTACAATTTGTCATGAGAAAGAAATACACAGGTCAAAAAATAGCCATAAGTCAAGTTAAATTTGCAGAGACATAACTTAAGAAATAAATTGGGAACTTAGTATTATGACCATTAAAATGGAAACTTCAGAAAAGAGAACAACAGCATTATGTCCCCAAAGTCATGCCAGTTCACATTAAGAAAATGAGCAACTTTTCAACAAGCACCATTGCACTGGATCTCTGACAGCTGATTAAAAACAAATCATATTGAAGCATTGATTCTGGTGATCCATAGCCCAGCTGATAAACTGCAACTGCAGCCATCTAAACATTTGCAAGACCTGAGCTATGCAGGCTTTGAAGCAGGCATAATATGGAAGATAAATAGTAAATGAGAACTTGGTTCAAGATTCTTTAGAAATGTGACATCTGAAAACATTGATATCATTCATAAGTGAATATACATGCAGCAGAATTCATCATTTCTGCTACTGCAACAGGTATGTAATTTGACTGTGTGGTGCTTTAGGCCTGAGAAATACGGAACAGACCTTCCATAGTGATGTTTTGAAATGCTGCACATGGTAGAATTTAAGCAGAAACCCAGGAAACACCCCTTTGAAAATGCCATTCAAGGGCCAGCTTTCAACGTGAGGCAGACTGATATTGCCACACCACTGTCTGTGTAGCTGTGGAGGTTTGTAGGATCTAGCTCTTCATACATAGCTAACACCTTCTTCTAAGCAGGAGACCCGGCCCAGCACACCGTCAGAGCACTGTGATCATTGTTACCTGGTGGCACACAGCCAGGCATGCACGAGGCATGCAGGCGTTTGGGTTTCTTTAAATCTGCTTGGCAGTGCCACAGCACACAGGATGATCTACTATGCCTTCTACTATGACACCTTGAAGGCTCTCAGAATCCAAGAATGAGGAACCACCTTGATTCCAAGTACATGATATCTCCTTTGCCAGACAAGGATCTGGGTTGATAACACCCTGAATAATTAAAATAACATTTATTTTTATACAGAATACAAGTAAGGAGAGCTATAAACCCTAGGAATATCCAATTTTACCTAGTACACACAAACACTTCCCTCTTATGCTAGGCTCCAACACTGCATATTCCACTGCAAATCTATATAGCTCAATACTTTCTTTATATAATGTGAACTTGCCCTTACATTGGTTTGTTAAGAAATATGGCATCAAACTTAGGCAGGGCACAAAAGATCTGTTATACTCCACACATTTTTAGTATCTTCTCCCAGGTATAGATAATGAATGTGGCATAGTGAATATTCTCCACAAAGCCAGTCTGAAATTACTTGTCAATTTGTTCCCATTTTACAGGTGATTTACTTTTATTGATGAATAAGCTTTAGTGGTTTTTTGTTGTTGCCTCCACTAGTTCTCTTTGCAATATTTATATCAATAATTAAAAGATTTTACATTTCATTCTTTTCATGAGTAAAGTATCTTGACTACACCCTTAGTCACTGTAGCACAAATTCAATATAAAGATTTTAATTACTTCTGTAATTAACATGAAATTAATGGGTTTCTTTATTTCAACACAGACCTCAGTCTCATCAAATGCATGAAAAACCTTGGTGTGTTGTTTTCCTTCACTGTTATGACATGAAGTAAAACTTTGCTCAGCTGGCTCTGTGGTGCAGTAGTGCTGCATTTTAGTGAATCAGTGTGCTGAGAAGGGTGGCTGCAGCCCTGGTCTAAAGAGAGGGTGAAGGAAGGAGTGAACAACTGTATTGCACCAGTCACATCACATACATTTATGGTGCAACAAGCAGCATTATTGGGAATCCTGAGAAGAGGTCAGAAGACCCTTCAGACTCGCTCTAGCCCCTCACCACTATAAATTGTATCAAACTAGCTCTAATGTACTACATGGGAGGATGGAAAACCAGTGGGAGAAAATCTATTTCCAATCCAGAGAGTGACCTCTGGCTAAATCATCTTGAGAGATCTGCAGCTCAATGCTGCTGTTTGTCCTCAGTGAGATGGCAAATCTCCAGTCACTTCACCTGGCTCCAAACTAAAGACACTGAGCATTTTGTGCAAGAGAACAGCATAATAAGCAGCATGAAATGAAAATCTGAAAGAGAGTCACAGAACAGGTGAGGCTGGAGGACACTTTTGGAGATTGAAAGGTCTGACTCTCATGCACACTGCAGGTGTGATAAGAGCAGGTTGCTCAGGGCCATACCTGCCTGGGGTTTGGATATCCCCAGATAGTGGAACTGTGCAAAATCTCTGTACCACCCGTTCCAGTGTTTAATAAATTTTGCAGAAAAAAAATGTTTTTCTTGTGTTTTAGTGTGATTTGCCTTATTTCAGTTTGTGTTCATCCTCTCATTGAGAAGAGTCTGGCCTTTTTTCTCCAGTCCCTCACTGCAGCCTCTGAAGGCTCTCTTGAGCCTTCTCTACTGCAAGGTGAACACTCAGCTCTCTTGGCCTCTCCTTTGTATGACAGACACTCCAACCCTTCACCATCTTCATAGCCTCTTGCTGGACATGCTCCAGTAGCTCCATGTCTCTCGTACTGGGGAGCCAGCAGTGGACTTAGAACTGCAGAGGTGTCTCACCAGAGCTACTCAGCTCTACTGAGTGGGAAGGATCACGTTCCTCAGCCTGCTGGCAACACTCTTCCTAATGCAGCCCAGGACGGTGTTGGTCTTCTTTAATGCAAGGAGGCACTGTTGGCTCAGGTTCATCTTAGCATCCAGAAGGTTTTTTTTCTGAAAAGGTGCTTTCCAGCTGCAAAGTTGTGTTCTAGCTGTGTGTCCCCAATGTGCAATGGCACATGGGGTTACTGCTCCCCAGGCACAGGATTTTTCATTTCCTTTGTTGAACTTAACGAGGTTCCTAATGGCCCGTTTTCTCCATCCTGTTGAGGTCCCTCTGAATAGTGTCACATCCCCTGCTATATCACCTATTTCTATCAGTTTTCTGTTGTCTGCAAGCCTGCTGAGGGTGCATTCTGCTCCATCATTCCAAACACTAATGAAGATGTTCAATAGCACTGCCTTAATTTTGACCCCAAGCATACACCATAAATTATTTGCCTCCAGCTGGACTTTGTGTCACAGTCACAATGCCCTGAGCCTGGCATTCAGCCAGTTTCCAATCTGCCTCACTGTTTACTTACCTAGGCTGTACTTCCTCAGTTTGTCTAGGAAGGTGTTTTATAAGAGGGTGTTGAACATAGCAGAGACAAGATGGAGAACATCTGATATTCTTCCCTCATCCATCAAGCTAGTCAACTAATGAAGCAAGGCCATCAGGCTGGTCAGGCTTGATTTGCCCTTTGTAATTTCATGCTGACTATCCACAATCACCCCCTTGTTCTACCCATATGTTTGGAAACAGTTTACAGGATTATTTATTCCATCACCTACCCAGAGGCTGAGCTAAGGCTGACAGGCCTATAGTTTCCAAGATCCCTTTCCCTTCTTGAAGATAGCAGTAATGATTTTTCTTCCAGTCTTCAAGAACATCCCCTGAGTGCCACGTTCCAAAGATTATTGACTGGCTTTGCAATGCCATCAGTCAACAACAGCTCATTTAGTATTCATGGGTACACCTCATCACGTGCCAATAACTGCTACATTTCCAGTTTATTTAAATGTTCCTTGATGAGATCATTCTCTGCTGAGTCCTTGCTCCAGACTTTCCCTTCAGTCATCAGTGTACTACGGAAACCTTCTGGGTTACTTGTGCCCTACTGCATTGCTCCACCAGCAGATACCAGGATGGTTTACATTCTCCATGAAAATCAGAACCAACAACTGGAAGAAGACTTCATTTAATTCTTCCTGATCAAGAAGTCCAGAGCAGACACCCACAATATCACGACATTGGCTGGGCCTCTAATCCTGACCTATAAACTCTCAGCTGGTTCATCACCCATCTCCAGGCAGAGCTCCCTGCATATTCTGCTCTCTCACAGAAAGGGCTTGCTATCCTTCCTTGCTATCCTGCCCTGTGCTTCCATGGATTGCAGCACAGTAATATGAGCTATCCCACCACTTCTCTGTGGTCATGATGAGACCATAGCCCTGCAGCTGCACAGCAAACCTCTAATTCCTCTTGCTTGTTCCCCATGCTTTAGAGCACAGGCCATCTGGAGAACCATACACTTGTGCTGATTTCCCAGAAAAGGTATGAGAGCTTTCCCTAAATGCTCTTCTCTCAATCACATCCTTATTCATGTGCATACACTCTGGGTGGCTCCTCCCTGCCCTGTTTTGTTGTTTATGAAGTCCTGGCTGCCTCCATCTCTCTGCACCCATTGCCTATCAACCCATCAACCACTTCCTCACTTGATCCCAAATCATAAATTCTCTACTCTGTCATTCTTGTTTTAAAGCTCAAGTGTATTGGAGTTAAGTGTCAGTGTACTGAAAGAACAACAGCTACACAAAAGTTGTATATTCTCTTCTGGAAATCAGGGAAGAAAATGCTTGTCAGGTAGAGTCTGTCAGTACAAACTTCAGTGACATACAGAGAACATAAATCCTAAAAACCATATACGAGTTTGTGGTGCAAGCCATTCAGTGGCATGGCATAACATGTGAAATAAATTAGAACAGGTTTAAATCCACTATTACAACTCATTACATTATCCTCTTTCCTAGATAAGCTCATATAAAATATTTTAATAACACTTAAGCATTCAATTTAAAAAAGCGTGTAAAAACAGATTAAAATTTGGCACAGACATTATATTATTATATCACACATTGATCAAGATAAGAAACATAATTCTTAGTAAGATGTGGTTTTCAAATTTAAAATGAGAGATAACAGTAATATTCCTAATGCAGGGGCAATTTGTTTGAAATCCAGATACAGTAAGATAAATTCACCTTAAAAAAAATTTAGTCTTTCATAAATTTAGCAGATTTTATTAAATTGTATTTAAATGAAACACCTTATGGTAGCCTGTTATTCCTCCAAAACAGAAGCCTCCACCTCACCTTTACCATGCAGGACATCTCCCTACTTAACAGCACCAAGAAGTCCAGGTTATCTGCATAAACAGGCTACAAATGAAAAGTGATGCAATGACAGAATCTGGCATAATTTTTTATTAAGTCAGCAAATGTCCTTCTTTGTCTGATCAAGCCCATACGGTGCTGATTAATCATCATGGGCTCTTACTTATCAATCATTTGCATTAAACCATAAAAGCATTTCCTTCAGCTTCATTTAGGATGCGAGAAATGTTTCAGAGCCATACACAGTAACATCTCCAACACATGCAGGCACAAAGTACTGCATGACTGCATTATAAATGCATAAAGACCATGATCAATAAAAGCAAATCTCCATAAAGAAGGACTGATAATTTGGCTTCACTCATTAAATACACACCAACTTCAAATTCACAAATCTGATTCTGATTCAAATCAGAAGTCCCAGAACTTTTTGTTCACACAGCAAAAATTCCTGGTGTTTTTTTCTGCACTTCCAACTAGAGAGCACGGCAGTTAACCAGACTTCTCAAAATGGTAACAAGAAAGATGCTTTGAATAATTTAATATACAGAGTAGCTTATCCACGCTAAGCCATTTGTTATAACACATACCTGAAAATGCTAAACAAATTAGAAAGCAAGAAACTATTTTATATGCTTATATTTAGAACTTGCATCAATCACTTCAGGTTGCTAATCTGAACCCCAGACTACTCTTCAAGGTAAGGATACTTGTTGAATGACTTAATTTAGTGAAATGGCTAGCACTGAGCCACCTCCTTTGAGTTTCTATATGCTTACTAGGTTCATCTCTAGAACATATCTGGAGAACAAAAGTGGGTGCATAGAAAAGACAGTTCCACAAACTTTGTCCTTAAATGTAACATTATGCTCACACAGTTGCCATGGCCACTGGCCTGACACACTTCCAAATGAAGATGATGCTGGGTAGGTGGTTTCAGAATGACAAAAACAGGTAGACAGAAAGTGCTATCCTTCCTGCTCAACCATCCCATCCTATCCTATTTGATATATGTTAACACTGGGTTCTTTGGAGGCAAAAATAAAATTTGAATTTCAAATTACTAACCAAACTTGAACTTAAAACTTCTAATTCCTTGACCTTAAAGAAACTTTAGTAATTGAGAGAAATTCTTTTAATCTTAAATGTCAAAAATTAAAGCAACCAATCTAAACAAGTCATCTAGGGTTTCTTCAACATTTTCTAATGCTAATTTTCTAATTCTAGAAAAGGATGATTCCCCTGCCTATGACACCTGTCTGAAGATGTGGTGAACCACCCAAGAGAATAGGTGTTTTCTTCCTTTTAATGGTGGTTTAGGTAAGCTAAAAAAAAATAATTTAATAAAAATCTATTTTTAGGTGAATTCCGCTGAAGATACATAGTTTTTAAGGCTGGAATTACACAGCAAGAATCTCAAGATGAAAAAAAATTGTTCCTAAAACAATCAACCCTTTCCCCAATCTTTTAATTTCTTCCTCATATTTCTACTGAAGGAATTGCATTGTATGCTATTACTACACATTTTGTTCACTATGGAAATACTACCTGTATTTAGAGAAGATTAAAGCAAGCAACCAAAAAGTGTCTAATTTCTGAGGTCTGGATCCTGTGGACAGTATCAGAAAGGGAAGGCACCTGAATTCCAATTATATCTCACTTTACTGGCCTAGAGTGAAGCTGAACTGAACTCCCACTGCAGGCACTTGGCTTTGTATACCAGGTCACCCAATCCTGCACCCAAAGTGCTCTGCTACTCCTAAGAATGGAAGAGGTTGAGGATTTGAGCCCAGGTCTCACCCTTGCCAGGCTTACCCAAGGTTAGTGGCTCTCCCAGTCCTGATATTTACGATCAGATGTTCTGAACACAAGGAAAATTTCTGATAAAATCTGTTACACGTATCTGTGGGAAAAAAATCCTATTTTTGTTGAACCTGACAAAGACCTGTGAGAGGACCTAGTTGAGAAAAATTCCGTGCCTATGAAATAAGGTATTTTGGTATGAAAAAAGCCCCTTGTAAGAGTCAAACACTGAAAAGCTAGGACATGATGAAATGCAGCTTTTAAAGACATGAATTGAAATGACTTTAAATACATTTACACTTCCACTGCAGTGTTCTGCTGGATTGTGGATTACTGCAGCTGTCAGGGCATACCTCCACCAATCTGAAATATTCACTTTAAATACCCTTGTGAACATTCCTTGAAAATAAAATGAGGTGTGTCTAGCTCAAACATAGAGGCCAGTTCCTGAGTTTTCCAAACATCCCTTCCTTTTGCATAAACACACCAAACTCCTGCAGCTGATCTTCTCAGGCACCGAGTCTGTCTAGAAGTATTCTGAGTGGTAAATGATGCCTTCCAGACTTACATTAGGCAGACTTCTTGGTAGGGATAATTTTTTTTTTTACAGTTCATAATTCTTCTTGTGTTTTAGAACACATAAAGTCGAATTTTTAACAGCTTAGGAACTGGCAAATGTAATCAAAGACTACCAAGCTAATCCTAGAGCTGTTGTAGTTGCTGAGAGTTTTGTCATCAAGTTAAATGAAAACAAAACTCAATGTGTGCATCTAAAAAAGCCCTAACCCCAGAATAGATTAGTATAAAGGATGAAAGATATATTTGATTATTGATAACGGAAATTAATTAAACTACTTTTGAACAAAAAAATATCAAAATTACTACATGAATAATAGTTTCAAATCTAGTAATTTATCATATACATGAAAACAGCAAAATAAGGGCATGTAGGTAGGGAAAAATACTTTGAGGAAGAAAAACCAAGCTTTTATGAAAAACTGCTTAACTAAAAAAATCTAGTAATATTTCTGCTGTGATACCTTACTGACATACTGATTACTCTGATTCTTAGCCAGCAATGAGAGGACAGCCTGTGTTCAGGTTCAAGTGGGATAAATACATTAATCTATCTTCTCCTCATGGGAAGTTTGCTTTCTGTTTAGGATGCACAACTGCAAAAATACTGTCATCTTAGGCCATCATGGAAGACAGTTTACATGTGCCTAACATTTTTCACAAATTCTCATGTTGTGCTTATATAGTTTCAAGAATTTCTGCTTGTATTCCGGCAGTCAATAAAAGAGGGAGTGTGATGCAATTGAAGCTGCATGGAGAACTCACCTGATCCTGCCCCGAGGGCGCTCAGATTGCTCTGACATGAAACTTGTGCTGCTGAGGCGAGAGGCACTGCTGGTTCGGGAAATGGCTGACACATCACTGACATCACTATCTGATGATTTGGCAGAGACGTTATCACAACTTCTGTACTGATCTGTTTGTATATTATACTAGAGATCAAGAAAAGAAAGGGTGAGGAGTCTCATCAAAACAGAATAAATTCATTGAGACAACACATGACCTAAGTATGACAATTCTCTTTAACTGCTTTTAGATATAATAAAATTGTATGAAATTCAAAGATATGCCTACATTAAATAATGCCTTTATGTCTAGTACAGAAATGAAACATGTTATTTATGGACTAAAGAAGATACCTGGAATAAAATAATGCATTGGAAATTAAATAGGCTGTTGGTTCTTCAGCACGCTAGATCTATAATAGTGAAATACTTGTATGAAATATTTATGCAGCAGACAGACATCTCAAGAACATGCACACCATCCATTTGGTTACAGACTCCTTTTAAAATTTTTAAAATATTAAAAATATATGCTATGAAATACCTGCACATAGAACTGCATATGAGCCTGAATGAAATGTAATGCTACATGAAGGCATTAGGGACTGATTTCAGTTCCTAAGTTCTATAAAAAAAGAAAAAAGTACATTTCCTATCTCAAAATTTCTCTTTGTATTGTGATACTAGAGGACTAGTTAGGCAGAAGGCTAACTTAGTAAATACAGTATTTGTTTCCAGGCAGATCAATTCCCTGATCTAGTTGCTTTTATATCTGCACATACCTAAGAACTAGCAGAAGACCCAGCAGGAGGAATATGTGGACAGACATAGAAGTTACTCCACTTTTCAAATCAACTGTGACACCAACCCTTACATAATGCTCTTATTGCTCATATCATCAGTCAGACAGGTACAAAAGGAAGTTTCAATCCTAGCAATGTCACACTTATCTAAACCTTCACTCATACAGATATGGGGACCAAATAGTTTTCAGGCTCACAAAACTAAAACTCACTGTCATTAGAGGAAGGTACTCTTGGCATTCTTCCCAGGGTATATTATGGGAAAACTATTAACACATAGGACCACTAGGCAGTTTTTGACATGAGACTCTAGGGAGTTCATTTTCCAGATCTGTGCTCTGTAAAATTACAAGTCATAAAAGTTTGTTTATGAATCATACACAAATCTGTGGCTGTCTGTCAATATACAAACTCTGACTAGGCACTGGGTTTCTGGCTGAGTCACTCAGCAAATGCCATGACTTAATTTCAAAAACCTGGCAAACACAAGCTTGAGTTTGTACAGATGAATATATCAGGTCTCCTTTCCTTAAGCCAGGTTTACCTTCTCTTGCACCAGTGCCTTTCAGCACCAATGCTTGTGCACACCTGGAAACCTCTTGGTAAAACACTGAACATAAAATGAGGAAGTCAATAGGAGTAGAGAAGGGGAAGGAATAAAGCAATTCTAAGCACCAATTATAAATATAGAAATCTACAGGACAAATGAAGGTTATATAAATTTATTGCTTCGCTGTGTTTCTCAGATGTGCATTAGAACACTGCTTAGCAGAAACTCTAAGCTGTTTGTGAGGACCTGTGAGGACCTTGCAGTGGCTGAGTAAAAACATCTGCAGGAGACTAAGCTCTGGTTTATTAAAGGTAACTTTAAGAAAATGGGTAACAGAAAGGTACATCAAGTACTATGATATTCAAAAATATTTTCAACTACAGCAGGAATTTATTGGGAGGTTCTCTTTACAAGTGACTTGTGACTTTACTGAATATAAATGCCCAATGGGGTGAGACTATGCTAATATGTTCATTAATATCACCTTTTGTTAATGGCTTGTAGAGTCTGTTAAACAATTTTGCTGATTGCTGTCCTTCAGACTGCAAGATAAAATGGCAACTCCAAAATGGAAACAAAAAGCATACTAATTATTATTGGACCTATTCCATAATAAGATATCATGTCTCCTTCTAAAGTCCAAAAAATATTCAGAGCAAGAATACAAGTTTGAAAATTTTTTATTTAGGCTAAATATAAACATTCAGAGGCTAGAAAACTGAATGGTTAATTCTCTCCAGTGTAAGTTAAACTGCCCCAGTCTCAAGTCAGACTTGATGTTTTATGCAAAATTCTTAAAGAATTCCTAAAGAATCCTTCAAGCTACTCTAAATGAGACATGTAAAAATATGAAAACCATCTGAACACATGGAATGATCTGGCTTTCTATTAAGCTAAACAGATTTGCAATATGCAAAATCATCTGTTTAAAAAATAAAATTTCTGTTGATTTCAGTAAAATAGGGATTTCACCCATCCCATATATTGAGATTATATCTAAAAATTATTCCTTTGAAGTTGAGGTTTCAAAAATTCTTTGTTTAAAATATAACCAAGCAATCTATCTCAAATGCATGGGTTGTCTTAAGTATAGTAGCAGACCGCTTCAGAAATATGCTTTATTTGTATTTGTTGAAGACAATCTGACTTCTTCCCTCTGCAATTATAATGTCCAATTACTTCTCTTCCTCACCAAAAAGTCCATATTCTCTTTGTGGCCTTTGGTTTGAGAGTGCACACAGTGAACCTGAAGTGGTAGAGGAGTTAGGTGGTCCCTGAGCGACCATGACGTGCAGACTCCCCCACCAGAGCACCACTGGGGCCAGATGCAGTGACTTCTGGAAGCTGTCCTGCTGGAAGCCTTTCTCCTAAGTATTGAGGGAGGTTTTGGCTGCTGGCCTTTGTTCCAAGGCACACCTGAATCTGGCTGTTAGCACCCAACTTATAATTCAACAGGTGGACGGGGTATGTAATGAAAAAGACCCTCTGTTTCACTTGTACTGAACTTGTTCCATCTTTCATGAGGTATCTCAGTGGGCTGGGAAAGATGAGGCAAGGCAAGAGAGGGAAAGCATCAAGCATGGTTGTGCAGCTTACTTGGTTAGAATATTGAGAGAGAAATTAGAAGCCCAGTTTGTGTACCAGTGGCTTTCAGCCTCATCAACTGACTGTTCAGTATCAATATGAAACTATTTATTGGTGCAGGAGTCTCCCGCCCAGATATCATCCTGTAAGTAGGGGCTATATAGATACTCTCACTCTGTTTTGCTCCCAATAGTCAAGCAGTCTGAAAAATGGAATTGTTTTGTAGATATCAGACTGGCTTAAAAGACAGTTTTTCATATGTTGGTAAACAGAGAATCTTACAGTGAGAAGGGACATAAAGAAAAAAACGGAATCCATGTTTACTACTTGCCTTGTATTGCATCACACAGCTACTGCAAAAAACATGGAGCATCCCTTCCTAAATGAGATTTTCATGGCATGGCTGAGCTTTTCCTATCCCTTTATACTGTATGCCAGGGCTGTGATTCCCAAGAAACTGAAAACCTTTTTCTTCACAGAAACAGAGATTAGCAGAAAAGTAGTGACACTGCAAATTAATGATGAGTGCTACAGAGTTTACATTGTACTACTACTACTTCTGGATTTAGCTTTTCCTTCTTATACCTCCTGCTTCTAATTAATTCACCAATTTCAACAGGAGGCATACAAGTTTTCCTACTGATTTCCTATCTACCTCTGATATAATGTGATAATCAGTCATCTCAGCTAACAGATGAACAAAATTAAGGCAATTTTGAAGTTACCCATTTTTCCCTTCAAATACAGAGAGAAGTAAATAGTACTATTCCACAAAGCAGTGCTCATTAAAATTAGAATATTTTCCTGCTGCAATACACCTGAGTGTATACTTCAGAAGAAAAATAACATGGGCTAAGATCCTCTTATATGGTACCTGCAATGAAGTAATGCCTGCAGGTTTCCAACTGGGCTCAAAAATAATATGATAAAGTTCTACTGTAAAGTAAAAACCTGCTGCTCTTTGAAACTGCGCATATATTTGCAAGAAGTTTCCCTGACATGTTATATTTAAACATTACATCATTTTGAAGCTTCAAAATGAAGTATATTTTCAGTGCAACCACTTCTCTTTCTACCCTATATCTTAAAGCTTATGTAACATTTCTTTTCCAAGGTGCACTATTTATCACATTAGGAGAGTTGCTGAAGTTTGCAGCAACTTCAGTAGCAATTACTAAAGAGTAGGTCTGGATTTTTAAACATTAATAGCAGCTAGTTTCAAATGCCAAAAATATCTGTGCTTTCCTTGCCTGCATTAGAAAAACTGACATCTATAAACAGCTGGAATGCAGTTATTCCATTCACTTTACCACCTGTGGAGCTGTTGCTTCTTTCTCACCAGCAAAAGGAGAAAAAAGGGGTATGATGAACGGCAGATGTGTTAACATCAATGGGAAGAGCAGAGACACAAACCAAAAGAGTGCACTTCACAAATAATTTTACAGCTCCTTCATGACTAACAATGTTAGCAATTTTACTGATTATAAGACACATCTTAGAAGTCATTTAACAGTCCATTATAATTGGATTATCTTTCATATTAGAAAGTATTTCTAATATGAAAGTATTTATATTCCTAGATTTAACTCCCAAAACCATAAAGAATACAGGAATTCAGAGCTTTGAAAATTAAATGAGTGTGCTGTCCTTTGACTGGAGAAAAAGCCCCAGGTGACTAACCTTAACAAATATATACCTCATTATGTGCTTAAAATGAGGAAATGAATTGAGAAAATAAAACAGGTTTAAAATGAGGTCATTAACGTGAGGAAAGAGAAATACAGACCAGATGCACAGATTTGTCCAGGGACTTACACAAGTCTTGAGATCGCAGCTATCTTTTGAGGCAGTATAATGAGGAATTTTGTCAGAAAACACTGAATCCTGCACAAAGCACCTTGAGTTTTAGGATTGCTCACATATGGTTCCTCTGAATGCTGATGGCATTCACAGCCCAGCAGTTGGCAGGGAGCACCTTAGGGTGTTCAGGACTCACCACTGACTCCCACCAGCTTCTGTCTTAGGAGCGGCTCACGCCATGGTCCAGAGGCCACTAAGCACCAGTGATTCTAAAGAACTCTTCCTACAATTGTATCCAACTCCTATCAACACTGCTTAACTTCCAATCAGGGAACAGTAAAAATAAGTCAAACCATGAGGAAACTGCAGTGAAGCCCACAGATCAAATGAATAGAACTCACTAAATTTTAGGAAATCCAGCCAGTCACTGGAGTGACTGCCATCTTAATATGACATACATTAAAGATTTTTTTCTTCAAGGTGGGTGAAGGGGACCAAAAGAAGATGCCATATCTATGTCCAAAAGCATTCTATATATACAGCCCTAGATGCCTTACCCAGTATGATGTAAAACTTAACATAATCAGTCTCCTATTAGCCCAAGTATCCTACCCAAACCCTGCTTTAGACATTAACTTTTAACACATAAGAGTAAAGACAGTAACTATTGAGTTAAATCCACAGTGTCTCTGAACAAATGCCACGATTACACTTTTAAGCTAAATGCTTTTCAATCACATATAGTCTTAAGTCAGTAGTGCATCTAAATATAGAGTGATATCCTTTTTAAGTACATACTACAGTGCTCTAATCAGGAACTCTCTTGAATAAACAGAATTTCCAAAAAAATGTTAAGCCAGAACAGCTGCAAGCATGGTGTTTGTGTTCTTTGTGTGGCATCTGGAATAAAAAAACTTACTCTATTTTGAATTAAAAGGCTAATTGAGTTACAATGTAATTCACCTCTGTGCAAATCCAGAATTATGCCACCAAATGTTTTGATTCTCTCAAGCACTGAAACAGCACAAATATGTGCACACTAGGCACTACAGCCTTACCAATATATAAGAAAGAAGGCAGACATGTTTAAAGCTCTTCTTTAAACTCTTTTAAAAGTCCTCAGATCTCTGATGGTTTTTAAAATTATGGAGTCTTTCCACTGCACTGTAAGGAAAGAAGGATGTGAGCTCTGTGAAAGCCTCAAAACAGAGTGGAACAGCCATGAAGACGTACACAAATGTTGCAGGGCAGACAGTAACCTATTCAAAATCCATTAATGGATGTTCGAAATGGAAACCTGCAGAGTGCATGTTTGGAAAACTATTGCTTGCTTACTGAACCTAGAAAACTGAGAAACTGAGTGGGAGAAATTCCAAAATTGCAATGTATCAGAAATTTACTGGAAATAGCAAAGGACCAGTTACAATATCTCTCTTTAAAAAAGGCTTGTTCCAATATAAAAGAAAACTTATTTAACTTTCAGGAATTATTTTGTATATGCATAATTAACTGTTGCAAATATGATCCAGTCCCATACTGAAGGAAAAATTTTGAATGGTTTAGAGAATTTTGTATGTAATAAAACAAGCAAATTTGCAAATGCAAAAATATTGGAAGAATCAAATCCATGTTAGCTGATTGCTCTGAAATGCAGAATGGACTATTTTCCCAATGTTCAGCACAGTATAATTAATAAATATATTTATTTTCTGGAGCAGTGGGCAAACACTGCTATTTGGGAAAGAAAGAAGCATTTTGGTTAAAGAGGGAAAAACTCTACTTGCAATTGCTATTTCTTTAATAGTCAGTTAATATTTCTTTTTCACAATTCCAGAATGCCTATTATACCACTTAATTTTTTTTAAATGTAAAGTATTGTTTCTGCAGCTTTCAAAGGCTTTTCACAAATTTTGGCAGCAGAAATTGGGTACAGTCTTTGATTCTGAGAAGTCTCAGTCCTCAGCTTTACCACAATAGCTGATATAACGTACTACATTTTCAAATGTCCAAATCTTCATCTGTCTCTGTTATTTTCTTGATTCTTTCACCATTTTCTCAGGATAGAGAAAGACCGTAGCATAAGGTTTGCTTTGGTGACATTTTTTAAGTGATGACTATCACCATAGTGAAATGAAGCAAAATTCTGAATAGAATAATTTCAGTGTGCTTTTGATTTAGTACTCATCATGATTTCTATTTTGATTTCCACATGCATTTAAAACTGAAAGAAGATCCTAAAAAGCTCAAGGTTCTAAGGATATGAGAAATTTGGAACATTGCAGGTTGATATTTTTTAACAACTATTTAACCATACATTGGATCTACACTGATCAAATAAGAAAAACATATCGAGGGCCAAAATGATGGTTATCATAATATTAATATTATTAATATGATATTAGAGTTAGGATCAAAAATTGTATTTCAAAATGAAAAATACAAAAACTTCAATCTATCTGTAAGCACATATAATGTAACTCAGAAACCTGGCCTCTGACTCTGAACAAAGGTCTTTGGTCATCCTGGCAAAAGTCTTCAGATTGCATATTACCTCTCTCTAATGAAAATTTTATCAACTCTATTTTGACTATTTTTTCCTGCCTTGTTAGGTGATTGGGAAGTACCACAGAGAAGCACTGCACCTCACCCTCTTGCCCTGAGTGGACTTCTTTTGAAGGTAACAGCAAATCCAGTAGCAAATGAGCTGTTCTAATGCAACAAATTTCTGCTTCTGATAGAGGATCTCACTGGAAATTTCCACCCCAGCTGTTGAATTTTTTTAACAGCACTGATATCCTACAATTTGGCCTTTGAGGATCTAAAGCCTTGTTTCTCTTGTTTCTCTTCCTTTTGAGAACTGTTAATTTAAGTTCTTCCTAAGTTGTCTGCAACAAGGTCTTCAACCAATCTTTCAAATCTGTTAAATATTAAAAGCTATCTGCCAAATTTCCTATTTAACCATTCCTAAGTAAATTTGTGATTTTGCTTTAGATGAGTACCTCACATACATTATTTTGACCTATATCTCCAGGAGCACCCAGCTCCTCACAGCTTGAATTGTAAGCAGCAGTGCAGATGTGCAAGACATTTTCATCAGTTTGCTTAGAACCCTATACAGTTTAAATTACAAAAGTTATGGGCTGCCATTTTAGCCTTATCAAGAAAACAAAATCCCTCTACAAAACTTTGTTAACGTAATTTCAATATATTCCATTATCACAGAAACTCTTTATGCTTTTATTTGAAAAGGAATTCAAAGTAATCAGTAGGTACTTCAAGAAAGGAAATACTTTATCTCTGACATTATTAGGATGCAAAAACATTATACAAATATGAAAATATCTGCATGGAATTGGACCTAGTTCTGTCTAGCTCTCTACACATCAGACAGCAACAAGGGCCAACCTACTCTTTCATGGACTACTTTTCCAAACTCCAGGGATTGGAAGTCTGAGGACTTCCTAAACTAGATGTGATAAGTTTCTTTTTAACAGCCGTTGAAGGATCTTTCTTTCCTGAACTTTTTCTTTCTGAAAAACTTTCCTGAAGTTTTTAAACATTTTGTTTTTTACAGATTCATTTTAGTTGATGTCAAAGACTAACTCTAATGCATACCAGATGGGGGCAAAAATGATGTTAAAAAGCTATTACTTGAAGACATTTCTGTCAGGCTTTAAAATACAGTGTTCTTGAAGGTTATATAATATTTTAAATAAACAAGTTTATGCCTTCAATTTTCAAGCCAAAGTACCATTCCAAGACTACTGACTTTACCTTGGTATATTGCTCATGCTCATGTTCTTGGCTAGAACCAGACCCTGATGTCTGATTATAACGGCGCACTTTCATTTTCATCTGTCTCGTTCGCTCCTCCACTACTAAGCTTGCTGCAAAAACACACAATGAAAATCAATTAAAAATAGAGAAAAGGTTTTGGGAAAAACAAATGGTTTAGCAACAATTTTAGCTTATTTCCATTTCAACAAAACAAAGAAATGTACACACATGTAGAACAAGCAGGGTGTAAGCACAGAACAAAGGAACACTAATGTCAAGAAATCAACCACTTTTGTTGCGAGAGTCTTTACCTGAAAATGGGCAGACATCCCAATTTCTACACATAATCAAGCTGGTGCAACAGATATGAAAAGAGTGAAAAAATTTAGGTGGCAGGCTGAATTATACACTTGTTAAATATTCTGGATGCAGGGGACGTAAATCCATGATCATCTAAGCATGTGGTTTTTTAAATGTAGAAAATATTACAGTAGCATTCTAAGAATTAATGCATGAAACAGGTATTAAAATTTATTTTAAAGTAATAACTCCTCCTACTATCTTGAAACATAGCTAAGACTATTTGAGAGGAATGATTTCTCCATTCAACCAGTCATATCAAAACAACAGTCATTTTCTAGTAGTTTGGGTTTAACAAGACCTCCTTTAAAATCACTACTTTGTTCTGTAATGATCACCTTTACTTCAAATAATTATTTGTTCTTCTGTTTTCAACTTCCATATGGCAGTGTTTCTTTAAAAACAGATATCTTGGACCTTTAAGGAGTTGTGGTGCTATAAAGAGCATCATCTTCAACTTGAACAAGTTATGGCAATTCATATTGGCTGTGCCTGCCACAGGCAGACGATCTTGCACTAACAGAGAGAGTGCTGGAAACACCCCTGGGTCAAGGCTTCCTCCAAGTAACTTAACCTTTGTGGTAGTAAATAAATTTCAGAGGGATCTATATATTCTGCTATTCTTAAACTTTGTAGCATTTTAAATTCAAAGCAATACAGGTAACATCAATACCATGAAAACTGCAGCTTTTTAACAGTTCTAGAACTACACCCAAATATTTATCAGCAACTATTCTAAATTACAGGAGTATTCACTATGTTCATTGTGGTTTAACAGGTTATAGCATCTCAGAAAAACTTCTTTTAAACTGGAATTTTTTATGTGTCACAAATTTAATTTTGAGGCAACCTCCACAAAATCTTCTGCTTTTGTGCCAACCGTGGATTTCTATTACTCTCTACAAAACCACTACTTTTATGAGTCAAAGAGCCCCTCCCCAGATCAGTGACAGGAGAGAGACACCTATATTATATATTAAAGCTGCCTGTAATCAACTTGCAATCACAAAAACCAGATAGTTTTAAAGTACTGGAAGATAAGTACTCTATGTATTTTCAATTAAGAGATACTAAAGTTCTCATGTGTGGCTTTTATGCTGTTAGTTATACACTGTGTCATTATTTACAGATTTATTTTTTGTCTGTGCTTTGCCAGCACAAAGATACAAGGCCAGAAAAAAAAAAAGCAAAAAAAAAGCACTACACTCAGGATTGGATATTTTCAACTATAAGCTACTGCACAAATCACAACTGTGCCTGCACATACCATTTGTAACATGCTCGTGGAAATGACAGAATGTCTGTGTGCTGGTTGGGTATGAAAATATATACAAAGGCATAATTGTGAATTCCTTCCACATTTCTTATTTAAAAATAAGAAAATTAGGTACAGCAAACTACATTAAAATTCTGCTAAAATTACAAATCTAAGGCATGGAATAAAGTTAGCATTATCTTCAGTCTCCCATTTGCAGAGTCCAATCTAGCAAATTCTGCACATGCAGAATGTCACGCTGGGCCCAGCAATTATTCCAGATGACTAATTATGCCAGTAAAGGTGTACCTTAATTGCAATGAGTCCAGTTCCACCATCAGATATGCAGGCACAGCTCCAATTACTTCAATGGAAGTTGCATGGAGGTATCTGAAGGCAAAATTGAGCACTTTAGGTGAAATTTTTAAAGATGGCCTCTTATTTTAAGGACAGATATGAAAGGATTAAGATAGATCAATTAGGGACTGAAGTAAAAAAAATGGGTATCTTAATCCTATCATACGTGCATGAAATAGACTGAGGATATGAAATCAGAGGGAAAAATGAGACCCCTTTAAAAATTTAGCCCTACATGTGATGGTGCACAGATTAGAGTTACTCTGAACATAACCCTTTCATTGTGTGAATTTTAGGTCCTTTAACCTGCCAACTGTATGTTATTCTAAATAATATATATGATATGTTATCCTGTATTGCCTATGATACTCAGGAAAGAATATCCTATTATGTAATTTAATGCTATTTCAGAGGTTATTACTTCAGTCAAGACTGAGTAAATATTCAACCTTAATTCTGTAATTCTTGATTTTTGTTGTGTTTAAATCCTTAAGCTTAACATGTTTATTTTCTAGTTTCCCTTTATATATATATATATATATATATATATATATATATGACTATATCAAAGAATGTGAGAACAATTAATGAAGTAAATTTGAATTCTCTAATGGAGAAATTTGATTTTGTGCATGAAGTACAATGTAATTTAGCACCAATTAGCTGTGAATTTATTTATAAGCATGCAATTGCATGAACCTACTCTAGAAAATCCAACTGTGTTCTTTCCAGCTTTATTTACCACACACATCTGAGCATATGTTAAATGTAGCTCAGTTGTATGATGGAAAATTTTATCTGCCTGACTAGTGGCTTGGGAAAACCTTTACATGTTAATCACAAGAAGCAAAAAAGAAGTCTAACACAGGAGCAAAAGCACATTAGCAAAACTGTAACAACCATAGGTAACAACACCATATGATCACATTGCTTTCTTGGAACATGGCTGGTTACCACAGGTAACAAAAACTTGACATAAAAAGTACTTAGCCTGTCTCTTAGAAAAATATGGATCTACTTTCTTTTAGGACATCACTATTTACAGAGCGCTTTTCCTGGAGGTCTTGAGAGGTAGAACTACACAGTAATTTACAGATCAAAGTAATCCCAAGACCTTTCAACTCTAGAGTGGCTCTAGAATTAAAAAATGAAGATTTGCTATTAGTGTCCCAAAATAGTGGTACAATTACAATCAATATCAGTTGTGTCAATGTGTTATTCTCTAGTGTCAGAAGTCACACTTCAAAGAGCTGTAACTCTCATGTCTTCAAGGGCTGATAATTCAGATGTGAGATCAATCAGTGTAAAAGCAACTGAGAGAAGAGAACTCATTGATCAGACTGCTTAAATAAAGCACAACTTTATAGCCAGAGCTTACTACTAATAAACCACGTGAAGGTTAGCAACAATAATGTACATAAACAATCAAGCCATGCAGGAGAGAAAAGACAGACATATGAATGGAATCAAAATGTTATATTTCAATTCCATTAATCTATTTATAAACCCATCTGACTCCTGTAATCCCAGGTGTACTGGGTCTGGCTGGGATGGAGGCAGTTTTCTTCACAGCTGCCTGTTCTTCTAGTTGTGACTAAGTGTTGAGAACACACCAGTGTTTTAGTAATTCTGAGCATTGCTTGTATAGCACCAAGGCCTTCTGTGTTCCTCATGCTGCAGCCCCCTGCCCTGTCCTGGCTTCCCCCTGCCCCCAGGTAGGCTGTGAGAAGGAAAAGGTGGGACAGGAGACCCCAACTGACCAGAGGGACCATTCCATACTGTATAGCATCATACTCAGCAATAAAACTGGGGTTAGTCTAAAATATGCAATTCTGTTGGACACTACTTGAAAGAGGCATGGAATAAACTAAAGAAAATAGCTACAGATCATATTTTCAGCCTGCCTACCCTCAAACAAAATTAGGACAGACCAACAGTTGTTTTTTTCTTAAAGGAGATAGCCACTTAATTTTTCTAAGACTTTATCTGTTTACTAAGATTTTATGTGCTAGTCACATTCCTTTTAATATATGACTATTACATTAAGATATATAGAGTTACATCTGGTGCCACAGAAAACTACTATGGGTATGTTTCAATCCCTAAATGATGTTTAACTGAGGGAGAAGTTAGAACTGGCTAGGATCCTAAATGTTCAGAATATATGCTACCTTTTCAATTATGTACAAAATAACATAACAATAATCAATGTACTACACTAATATGGCAGATAAAGTTTTCCTTTTTTTCTTTAATAAAACCTTTCTAGACAGAATGTGTCATATGGCATATTTCTGTTATCCAGAAAATATGAATCTAACAATTCAAGATATATGACTTTAAAAGAAATTAAACTTGCATTAGTATCAACAACAGACCAAACCTGTGAAAGTCATTGGGAGCTACAAAAGCAGAACTAATAGTGGCCAGTGCAAAAGAAACAGAAGTAATTTTAAGGTCTAAAGTTCTCCCTTTAAGGTTTAAGAGGGGGCTTAAACTCCATGCTAGATGCAAAATTCCCAAATGACATGATGCCTTAAACACCCATCTATTAAGCTAACAGCATAATGTATAGAACTTATGTGGGATCACTTAAATAAGGATTGTATCACAGGCAGCAAAAATGAACTAGCAAGAAACAGCAAAAATGCTGTAACTGCCTCTCTAGTTATATTTTTTTTATTCCTGAGCTCTAACTCTTTATATATCCACCTCTTTCATATTGCTACACTCTGAAAATTTTGGAAAACAGTGTATTTTGTCAATAAATAACATCTAATAAGAATGCCTTCATACATTTCAAAAAAGGGTAGGTAAATCAGATAAGCAATAAGATAGAGGTTTAAAAAGTCAGGTGATTAAGCCCAGGAACAAATTTCCATCCCTTGCATTCATTAGTGAAAATACCTTTCTAAAAGGACATTCTTGCTCAAAGCCAAGTATGGGCTTAATGCCAGAATGACTGGTGACATTACATGGTCTGTGATTCAAACCAGTAACTGTACTGTGCTTTTCTAGATGGTAGAAAACCTATGGATGTCTTAGCACTGGCCATACCATTTTCAGTAATGATGAAGTCTGCAACAAATGCATACTCTTCTCTTGAGGCACTTCATATTCCTGTTCAAGATGGTCAAGACAGAAAGAGGAGGTGCAGGCAAACAGTATGACTTGGAAAGCCTCCAAGTCTTACCTGCACTATTAAATGTCAGAGCAAGCTATATAACAGGAAGAAATTGGCATCAAGATTTCAGATAGCTGTAACTCCAGAATATAGCACACATACATCCTTTATGATGCAAACTTTAAGAGAAAAGGTCTAGAAGTCTAAAATGACACAAAGATTTCTTACATAACAAAGTACTGAAAAGTAAGTTGAAGTTGAAATTTATCTCATAAACTTATCTCATAATAACAATGCTTCTGGGGCAAACCCAACAGGTTCAGGCAAGGGAACAGAGAACTGCACTTATTCCAGAAGACAAGAGAGGTCTGACCTATTCTTCAATTTCATTCTTCATATTAAGAAGAAAGATTGAACAGTGACAAACAGCTACAGCTGTACTGCCATCTAGAAGCATATACACAGACTTTCTACACAGCAAAAGCTAGGAAAATAATCTGTCTGAGCAACTTAGATGCTCTGTGAATGGGAATCAGGGGGGGGAAAACTATCTGATTTGAGGAATTATATATGAAAAATTAAAAAAAAATGGTTTGAAAAGTGGCAGCTGAGGAAGAAATAAGGCAGAACTTATGTCCATAACAAAGTCAAGGAAATAAAGCAACAATGAGATTTGGATAGGAGAATCCTCTAGTGCAGAAATGGCTGTGTAGCACAGAAAAGTCATGCTGGTGTTGGACCAGGATGATCCATTTCAGAAATAATACAGAGTCTCTAGTTTATTTCTGTTGATCCTTCAGGACAAGTTTTGCAGTATGCGCACATAAATTATCCTTCCAATAGGTTTCATGGCTTTAAAATTACATGGCAAAATCTACCACGAAAATTAAAAAGCATACAAAATCACAAGCAGATAAATGTTCTGAAATATAAGGTAAGTAACACCGAAAAATCAATTTGTTGCCAAGATGAGGAACCTGCTATGACTTCTTTGAATAAACAACTTCAAAAATTAATGGCAACATGCATCTAGTAAGGGAGATGGCTCTGAACCCTGCTCTGCCTCACCAGAACCTGCTGTAGCTATTTCAAGCTTGTGTGCATGGATTTCCTTTCCATGGGAGCTGATAGTTCTCTGGACCTCCTCCCAATGATAATTAAGGCATGGCCAAGGCACATAGTCAGATTTGCAAGCTGGGAGATGAGCTTGGATCTCTCAGTACACACAGAGGCATGGTGGCCATCTTGAGATTAACAACTCGCTCCAGAAGGAAGATATAGAAAACTGAACTGGATGATGCAACATTCAGTTCTTTCTCAAAGAGCTTCAGGGGTGATCCACAGAGAAGCTTCTATGTAAAAGGAAACAGCAAGAAAACAAACACAGACCTCTTAAAATTAAAAAAAAAAACCAACCAAACAAAAACAACAACAACCAAAAAACCCAAACCACTGATTTTGGCAGAAAAAAAGTCAGCATTTTCATAATCTGCTAAAGACTTTATTGCAACCTTTTCCATTGATTACATGGAACAGATGTTTGCTTTGTTGCAGACTCATATCGTCAGTGTTGTCCACTTCTTAGTATATGCTCTCCCTCACACTTATGTCTTCTTTTACAAAATATCCTGTAACTCTCCCATCCTCATCTCTAATTCGCCTACTGTCTATTCTTTTTACCTCTTCTAAGTTACAGTGGGCTACTAGTGTAAATCAGTTCAAATTAAGCCAGATCTGCTGACACTTCACTCTTCTGGCTGCTCTTCTTTTGCTCAGTTCTTTTGAGCCCCTGGGTTTCATCTGCCATCAGGTCCCTTGAGCCAGAGGAATCTGTGCATGTAAATATCCCACCACCTTCTACACATGCCCAGATATTGAGCCAGATCCATCCAAATCTCGTGGGAACAAACTCTTTTACAAACCTGTTAGAGACAGTCTAGTTTGTCTGCATAAAGTCCATTGTTTTAAACAAAAAAATATCCACTGCAGCCCAAATCTTGACAGAGGCATAACCAACAAACAGGTAAGATTGATTTGTACTGTCCTGTTTGAGAGAAATATAAATACTGAGACAGAAATAATTTGTAAAATTAACCACTCTTAGCACTTTCTTAAGACATTTCATACTATATTCTAAACACTGCAAAAATAACATATAATTGCTAACACCTAAGTTACATATTTCTTTTTAATCTCTTTTTAACATTATAATGAAAACATACTTGTTTGACATGGGTGTTGGAGTTCAGACCTAGTGGAAAAGTTGCTCTATTTTTACCTAAGCTTTCATCCCTTCAGAAAGTAAAGGAGTTGCAGGAAATACTTTGATTCAAGTTCAATTCACAGTTTGGCTGTGACCCACCCAAGCCTGTATTCAGACCAGAATTTCCCAAGATGAGCAAGACTCAGGAATAAAGGTTAGAAAAGGTTAATCAGTGCTAGTAATATTTATGCAGCATAGTATTTTGATTTTAACATTAAAAGGGTGGGTGAGTTTTTAAATTTTTTTTTCTCTACAAGCTTCATTTGGATTTTGAAGTATTTTCTACTTTCAGATAAAAGGAAAAAAAATAGGACTTTTCTGCATTATGGCTTAGACAGAGATATAACAGACTACAGTTTTCATTTTGTGGGACAGCTTTAGATACCTGTTGTTTGAGCTCACTGATTCTCCAGTGTCAGCACAGGCATAAATTCATAGGAGGTGAGCATTGTATGTCTGCCCCTAAAAGCTCCCCTACAACAGGACTAACTTTCTGACATGGGAATGACATGCAAATAGAACACAGCTCATTCTTCAGAATGTCTCTGCATACAAAAAATAGTTTCTGACCATCACCACCTTTAACTATTCCTAAGCCCACACCTAGGAAACATCCTTCACAGCTGCCAAGGACCATGGCTGCATCACTAGAAGCATGTGCTGTGCAGAACTCAAGAACAGTTTAGGAAAATCTTAAGTCTTTGTCTGAACATTAACTCAATCAAGCACCTTCTGAGCCATGTAAAATATCATTATTACCTCTGTTAAATCCAGTATATTGCATTTCAATAGCAGCGTGAGAAATCATGAGAGAAATTGCTGTCAGATTCTAAAGAGGGGCATCAGATAGAATAGGGATATTTGAGAAACAACCTTTTTGTATGTTAACACTGTTAACTAAAACCTGTACACTGACATGGAATATAATGAAGGAAAACCCAGTATCAACAGTTGTCAAACATTTGTAAAAAATTACATAAATATTTACCTTTTGTGGGAGAGTTAAAATTCTCTTGCTCTTCAATGAATTAAATGCACGGAATGATGGAAACAGAAAAAGAAATCAGCAAATTTAAAGTTAGATAAAGAAATGTGTTACATGTGACAATGGCATGTACAGTAGGCAGTACTCCAGCATATGTAAAAGTAATGTAGAAAATTAAAGTGATAAACAATGACAAATAATAAAGCCTATGACTTTTTCTTTAAAATTAACAGGAACAGTGATGTTACAGAGAACCAGATTGTGGAGTCTTTAAGTATTCTGCTAGAGAAGCATCATCATACCCAAATTTATGAGTGACATAAAAATCTTGTTTTAAATATCACTCTTATTTCTGAACCACACAGCACTATTTAAAACCTCTTCTGCAATAGTAAGTGTTACAAATTTATTTTCTATTAACTGAAATTGATAATACTCAATAACCACCAGAGTATTAAAAATCAATTTTTAAGGAAAACATAAAAGCTTATGAGGCTTGAACTCATTTGTGAAAGTTAGCAGTGCTAACAAAAATACTCTCCAGCATGAGTAAAGACTCCACAAGCTGCCTCAAAATATGCAGTGCCACCTAATAATTTAAAAATAAAACCAGAAATATGGAGACAAAACAAACAACATTGATAGGCTGAAATCTAAAACTGAAAGGACTTTTTCTTCTGCCACTCAATTTTTATACTGATAGATTTGAAAAAATTTTTGACTGAAAAGGTTTGATCTTTTACCATTACCACAACCATACTCTCACTGCAATGGCATTTCAATGATCAACTATACAGCCACAGAACTGTTTTCACTAGCACTTCTTTTTCTTTTGGGATCTTAAATGGGTTAAATATAAAAAGATACTTGCAACTCAATGTATTATTTGACAACACACTGATTTTCTGTAAGAAATTCTGATTCTTATTTTTAAAAGAAAAAATACTGGACATCAAAATACTTTGTTCCCTGCGACATCACCATTGTACAAATATCACACACATGAACTTTATACATGTAATCCCCATTCAGTCCCAGCAGTGTCTTCATGTAGTTTTCCCTCATGCAACAGCAGCAGCACACACACACATGCACTTCACCTTCCATACAAGTGCTGTACAAAGCTTTTTCCAACATGACCTAAGGAACAGCAACACCTAATGCTGGATGCACGTTTGCTTTGCTCGGTGTCACCACGTGAGCCCTACTGCTGCAACCAGATGCTGCTGGAAACACACACAACCACACTGCTCCAGTCAGGTTTACAGATGCTCTTTACATGGAAACAGATTGCCATTATCACAAACTTTACTCTCATTATGTGACTTCTGAAATAGGAAACTACATTGTCCAAGCTATGAAAAAGAAACAATGTTGTGAAGACTCAAATAGAGGCAGATAGAGGGAGTAAGACCTGTTTTGCTCGAATTAGCCCTGAAAGATTGATGGTATACTGCAACCATTGCAGATTCATATTGCTGGTTCATAAATTTCAACAGTGCTATTTTCTTTTGTTATTTACTCGCTAGAGTAATAATATAAACCCTACAATCTGCTGGAATATTCACTTCCTTGATCAATATAATGATCAACCATTATGCAAAAGTGTAGAAACCCACCCTCCAATCTTATTCAAGCAAGAATTCCTGTGATGTTCAATAGCTACAATGACAGATGACGAACTGAGTAAAGATCAGAGATGCATCCTTTATACAGAAGTATAATTTAAAAACCATGCAACTACATCACAAAGTTGTTATAGAAACAGCTAAAAAGCAAAGTCAATGAAGAATCCCCATCCCTCTTAACAATTGCACAGTTCCACTCAAACATGATGCAAATACAAAAACAGTGATGCAAATCTCTTACAACCCAGCACAGAATGACATATTTAGAATACACCATTGTCCTTACCATGGCTTAGAATTTCACTGCTTTAGTCACTGAGCCAAAACATCTTCATAGGGTTATGTCCTTTCATAAAATCATTCATTAATACAAGAAAATTCAAAACCACTTTTTTAGTAGCATAAGTTAGAGAAATTACTATTAAATTGTGATGTCTTGAAAACACACATAGACACACCTATACAGGAATAATTTTCAGTATTGAAACATCTCAGGACTTTTCAACACAACAACATCCCAATCTTGCATTCTAAGAAATACTGCTGACAGGGTTGCAATGGAAAGAAATACAACTATGTCTTCCTTGAATATGACCATAATAAAAATAAAAATAAAAATTCCATTGCCCAAAAACTACAGAAGCCTACCATCTTAACTGCAACCACTTTTTAAAGTCTGCACGCCCTCAAGTTGCTATTATTTAGCTTGTATTGTCTCAAGTGAAAATAACTATGCCTCTCTTCCACTCTAAAGCTACACAAAGTTCCTCTTTTCTTCAGAACAAAATCACCAAGAAGCCTGTTATTTTTTCACATGTTTTCTTGCCAGTGTGAATGATAACACTGTTCAAAGGTTTTAGTCCTTAAACTTGACCTTTTCCGCTACATTTAAAGTATTGATCTCCATTCCTGATCAATAGCGTCCTGATCAGCTCTGTTTCTATAACGGAATACAGATCATTACTTTCATCTTCTCTGTAACAATTACTTCTGTGAGTTTTTGGGGTTTTTTTTTAAGAAATTATGAGTATTATTCAGGACTTTGTAAAACTACCTTGTTTTCTTGTAAGTAGAATTTTTATGATCTGCAGACTGCCAACCAGAGTAGTAACTAAGACAACATCATTTGGTAGAGACAAGGAAACAAGATTTTGTTTAGTTCTAAACTTGACAACAAAATGGAATGTCTGAAACACAACGTCAGCCAAGTCTTGATAGCTAAAGATTAGTACTAAAAATATTACTCTGTTTCTCCACATGAAAACTGCTACCAGTCTCTTGCTCATTAAATTTCATTTGTTCCATAATGAGGACTTTAAAGAGTAATAAAATTACTTCACTGGATTCTTCTGTGTCTTCTGAATGTGCAAGAGAGCAAATAAGAAGCCCATTCTTGATATAAAAATATGCAATTTTTTTGCAGCAATCACTATGCCTTGTGTAACAGACTTAAATGCATACATGTATATATTTAGATTCGTAGATGTATACATTTAGATTAGTATTTGACCCTCATAAAACAACAGGATTCTTATGGAATGTAAAGAAGTACTTTACTATAAAAATGATACTTTATGGCATATCATGCAGGTTTTCCTCGAAACACATAACTTCAAGATGACCATCAAAATATAGGAAGAAAATGCATTTTGAAGTATTTCCAATACATTTGGATATATTGCACTAGATTTTGACATCACCTGTATCTATAGTGACTGTGAATTTATACCATTAAGGACACACTCCAGTTCCCAAGCACAGTTAATGTAAATCTTTTACAGAACTCAATATGTTTTGGGTTCATACTACATTAAGTTCAGATCACTTCTGGTCACTACATTTGACCCTGGTACTCATTTGACAGGGATTATCGAGGTGGTGCTGTAAATCAGAGCAAGTACTGTGGTCTTAAGGCCTTAGTGAATTTAATTTTTAACAGTACTATTAATTTAGACATACCAGCATATGTACTTCAACAGATACTGACACGTACTATAAAATTTTTTAAACACATACTATAAAATGTATGCAATTTAGTACTCCTCTGCAAATATGTTCTGAGCCTGAGCAGAGCATTAAACATGGGTAAAGCAAGAAGAGTTCCCTTTCAAAAGCAAGGTCAGTCATGCAGATGAAACCAAAGCACTGTGTAGAGAAGGAAATCTCTTTAACCCCTGGCTCCATGTGCTGTAAAACAGCCCCAGCGACGGGCGGCACGATGTGTAACAACAAACCAACCACGGCGCATCTCACCTGCACATTTTATGTGGAAGGCGCAAGCACATTCGGCACAAGTGTAAACAGGAGTTCACTGAAACAGCATTACTTTACAAGTGTTCACGGTAAGAACAGCGTTATAAACCTAGAGTATCTTTGGCCTTCTGCTCAACTTTCATTTTTTCTTCCCTCTTCTGTACACGTCCCATTTCTACTCATTTTCACGGTAAGTTCTACATTCATTTCCAACGCCTTCAACAAAACATAAACTGGTATTTTACTCTCACACACCAGTTACCAACACCAGAAAAAAGATGATATATGAATATGTAAATAAAGCCAAATTAAAATTAAATTAAAAGCTAATTCATCATTATATATTGTACCAAGTTCTGTAATTGAAGTAGAAATATGGAAGAAAGTTGAAATTAATTACTTATTACATTTCCCTATAAAGCTCCCAACTTGCTAATATGCAGAAGTAGAAACTCTGAATGTAGTTTGTAACTAAATTCAGACAGTACTAGAGTCACTACAAAACAAGAGAACCAGAATAGAATGTTTAAAGTTAATAAAAGCCACTTATATCAGTATATTAGTCATTCAAAATAAACACATTTATCAAACAAGAGTACATTTTATATGTGCTAATTGAGGGGTTTGTACGCCATCACAGCTCAAAGCCTTAACATTAATGCAAACTGATTGCAGATTAATGCAAGCCATCATACAAGAAAACCTAATTGGTAATCTATTATGATAAGGTGGTCATGGTCAGCAACTTTATCTGTTCAAGAATGTGATCTGCTAACAGTTCTGCAATGCACTACAATATTTCATCATTACAAGCATTTCTTTAATTTCCACAAAGAAAACCTTGTAGTATGTGGCAATCTCAGTTGTTGCTTGTAGTCAATGAGACAACAGGATTTTTTAAACACAGAAGAAAACATGAATGTACAAGTATCATCCATTGTACCACTTCATTTTACCATAACAGCTCTTTCTCTGTGTGTAGTATGTTGCAAGAAAATGAAACAGCAATGTACATCCTTATTTGATCTTAGTATGTAAGAAACATCCTCCATAATCATCAGGTCTGCATTGTCTTTTTCAGAAAAAAGCAGCACACTCTTTGCCTGATCAGTTCATTCTTAAGCAAGAAAGTGACCTGTGCTCTCACATTTCCCATGATAATGGTAATTGTTCTCTTTATTCACTGAACTATGAACTCCAGAAGAAAACCAGATCTGTGACATTTATTATTAATCTGTGTTAATAATGCACAACAATAAATAAAAACCACAAAATAAGAAATAAGTAAGATTGTCAAAATCCTTGCCCCTGTTTTTTTGGGTTTTTTTTGGTTGTTTTTTTTTTTTTGCTGATAACATACCAGACATGTTGGAAACTACCATGACTCTAGAAGAAAATTTAAACATGAAAGGGTACTAGAAAAGTAAGACAATTAAACCACATGTAATAAACCACCAGTCAAACTTCACTGGATTTCCCAAACTACAGAGACGCTTTCATTCTCTTCTATTTCTTTACTGGTAGAATCATAGCATTGGACATCTAGTTATGCAAGAAGACTTAAAGTAAAGAAAGGTAAGGAATCAAAGAGTTTGAGCTATCACAAGCTCATTATTTGATACCTTGCTCTATACTGCCACTTCTTACTGGAACTTGTGGTAGCTGTCTTCCCCTACGACTGCTGAAGGAGGTGTCTGCAGGAGGAGACTGCGTGGGACTTCCTTGCTGATGTGTTCTGCAAATGAAATTGAGATAAAAGCAAAATAAGGCAAATGAAGAGACATTTTATATTCTGATTTTTAAACACTAATTAAGTTGCAGGTACTGAAGATGGGTTTGAAAATGTTTGCATTTGGTCTATACCATATGCACATACTCAGGTCTAGATACCTAGTCAACTTAAAAGGTCTTACATTTAATTTCTCTAACTACCTTCAGCTATAGAAAAATTATTTCCTTTTGGTTTTTTGTTTGTTTAATTTATTTATTTATTTGTGGGTTTGTTCTGGTTTGTGCTTTTTGACATTTTGTTTTGTTTTTTTTTTTAAGGAAGTAATATTGAAAAACCAGTGAATGAAAAGCAGTTTTCTAAGGACCACTTATGGTTATTACTCAGAATTTATATACATTCTCCTGCATTGGTAAAAGGGCAATATAAAATGCCACTTTTATGTTTTATTAAATTTAGTATTCCCTTTATGCTGATGCAATAATTGCACAAGAACACTGGACAGCAAGTATGTATTTCCAAAGGACAGCATGTGTTTTTTCCTCAGAACACAAAGAAGGAAAAAGACCTTCAACCTTTGTATTGGGATGGGGGAAGGGAGGGTGTGTGTGCAAAATGTGCACAAGACTTTGCTACTATCTAAGTAAATATCCTAAATCACTATGGCTGAATTCCAGCCAGCACTGTTTCAGAACATTCTGGCTACTTGAAGTCTTATTCACAGATATGAGTGTAGCACATCAAATACCTTTGGAACCCTAACATTTCAAATAAGTATGGGCACCTATAATAACTATAGGGAAAAGGTTTAAGAAAGTAAAAGAAAGGTGAGAAGAAGCAGATGGCTGAGGACAGCTTACTATGAAATGCCCTTGCCAGATACAGTAATGTCACACTCACTATAGTGCATAAGCACTGTTTATCCAGCTGCAAAGAGATCATTGTAATTTAAAGCAGCACATTTGTACAAGTTCAAAAAGCTGTTGGCTTTCACTAGGTAGATCAACTGACTTCCTCTTAGCCTGTAAGATCAGAGTTTGCTGTGGAAACACAGCAAACACAAGGTAACAGCACATGCAACAAAAGGACTAGCACAGAGGAGGCTATGAATACCTGGGTTTACCACAAAAGCATTTCTGTTTCTAAAACATACCTTTTCTTTTTATTAAAAATATTAACTGCATTTCAGTTAGTGACCTAAAAAAAAGGACAATATGGAAGCACACCTGTGATTCCCTTAGTTCCCTTTACAGTTTGAAATAGAAAATCTATTTAAGCACCTGTAAGTACTAAAATAGAAACATAGTTCTAAAGGAACTCTAATGAAAGTATAACATATTATGCAGTAAAATGATTGATTATGTCAGTATAATAGAGCATAATTATTGCTAGTTCCATAACTCCATACACTACAAGATAACCTGAAGCATTTCAAGTTTGTAGAGTGCCAAAATATTCTAACTGTGCCTTTTTACTCTTGTTTGGCTTTCCAACAGGGCAGTCTTTTGTGAATGGAACTACTGTATCAGAAATTATATCAGAAATTTCAATTCTTGTGCCATCGTTTCATTGTGGGGCGATGTGTTGGGGTTGGTTTTTGTTTGTTTGTTTGTTTTGGGGGTTTTTGTTTGGTTTTTGGGGGTTTTTGTTTGTTTGTTTTTGTTTGGTTTGTTTGTTTGTTTTTTTAAATTTTTGCTGACTTATGAAATCTCCCTTCAAACACCCAGCACAACTTCCCCACAAGACACAGTCAAGGTATCCAAGGAACTATCTGGTTCATATGACTATCATACACTAAGAAGTAATCCTAAAAAAGCCCCTATATATGAAATAACACAAGGATGCCTATCAAAGATAACAAACAGGTTTGGATTCAAAATAATTTCATAAGTAACAGTCCCTGTGGAAGACCAGCCACAATGCAAAAAAACCCAATTCTGTTGCTTGAGCTTGTATTCTCTCTCTTAAATCCTAACATTTCTTCACCTAACTCCTGGCTTTCCCTAGTGATAACCATAATATTCTCACACATACTAAATTTCCTGATTCTGAAAGATGCTTACAATAACAAAGATGACCTGAGTTCTAAAAATTTCTGTTTCTCCATGCTGACTACAAAAGTAATCCATGCCAGCTATTGCACATAATCAGGTTTTAAGCATCTATCAGATGTCTAAACATCGTAACATCCATAAGGTAAATATGGACCTTACTCTGTGCCAGAAAGTTCTTGTTTGCTTTTACTATGCAAAAAAAAAAAAAAAAAAAAAATATATATATATCCATATCCAGGAATTTAGCTGAGAGCCCAGTGAAACACGGGAAGTCTGTCCTGCGATTACAGAACTGGACAGGACTTAACCTGCAACCCAGAAACTTATCTCCTTCTCCTGTAATACTCTTTTTACAGACATGCCCCCTTTCCAAGAAAAAGATAGAGGATCTGCTTAACTCAAATGAAGACAAATCAGGCTTAAGGTTTGCATTAGCTGGGGTATTACAATGAGATTAATATGCCTCTTGGGGTGCAAATAAAAAGAGAGACAAAAGGCAATTGAAGAATAACTAGCATGGCACTAAGGAATTGCTGCCCTAGGAGAAAATCTGCTGCTTGCAGGAAGAAGCCTGCAAATGGCTGAATAGAAGATTGAGACAAAAAGGAACATGGAACAAGTATGGAAGACAAAAGCTAGGGGGAAGATGAGAGAGAAGTGAGATAAGAAGAAGAGAGAGAAAAGGAATTTGGGAAAAAAATGCTACCTGGTGAGCAATGAGACTGCAAAGGGCATGTACATGTGTATCTCCTGGTTCTGCACAGAGGAAGGAGACACTGCAAGCAGCAAATGTATTAATTCAGCTGGCAGTGGCCTACAGGGGAATGCCACAGGTTCCAGCTCTGCCAGTACACAAGAAAACTCACATTCCTTTCACTTCAGACTGCCTCAGACACGCCCGAGTAGCATGCTGCTACCTAAGAAATTATAAAGAAAAACTCAGAATAAGAGAGGGTCACCAATCCAGCTCACCCCTGGAATGGTGTCCTATGCCAAATATAGAAAATACAGATCAAGACTGTATGCATCCTAAAATATGACAGTAATTCATATTTATTACATATATTTAGTAATTTCATCCCAACCCTGGTAATTCTAGGGTTAGGGTTGAAAGAAAACATTTTAGAATTGGGATGGACAAATTTTTGTTCATTCATACAAGAACAGAAAATTATTTTTGCGTAATCAATTTTACTCCTTCAGAACAGTTTACTGAATCCTATCTAGAAGGTTTATCTCATTGAATTAGGAAAACTTCTAGGCTTTAAAAACTATCTTCAAAAGGCTGTCTTTCTCTCTTTTATATATATTTCCTAAGCTATCACACTACACGGAAAAATTAATCTTACATAGCATGTTGAAATGCCTTACAGAGAAGCTGACAGCATGCTAACAGGCTATTCTAATAATCTGCTTAACTAATAGTAGACAGGATTTGCAAATAGCAAAATAAAGCCCAATTGTAAGAGAAAAATGAATATTTGAAGAAGAAATAGTCTCAAGTTATATTTGACAGGAAAATTCATTGCCTGTCCTATTATCAAAACTTTCTGGCATTAGTGGAATATTGCATCTATGATGGATGAACCAAACTACAGAATTCAGACTTACTGAAACATTTTTGTCTCACATCTAATGCTAGTGAATCACTTTATGGAAACAGAAGCCTACAACAGGAGATTTAAAAGGAAGCAGTACAATTTGTGTTTCCCTATGTTCTTGTTCCCTGGGTTTATTGCTGAATCACAAAAAGACAAACCTCTTGGACATCAGTTACTTTTCAGAAGTCAGAAAAAACAGTGGTAAAAATAAAAGGATTTAGTAATCTCCATGGCACAAAAGTCCCTGATGCAATCATATCAAGGATTTCAGTCATCATTTAAGTAATCTCTCTGACTCAAATTGAAAAAGCACCTGGGTTGTTGTGACAACAGAGTCATCTGACTCAAGGAAAATGTAGCCATTGCTTTTGGATCAGGAACAATTATCTGGGACTAGAAGCAGTAAAACTAAAAAAAAGTGCTTAAGTTTTGCTACATAATGTGCATTTTCACTGAAAATAGAGATGTCTGTGTTGTTCATGGAAGTTTTAAAGCTCTCACAATGTGAACAGATGTATATTCCACCTCTGTGAATCAAAATACCATAAATCAATTTCTGGCAAAGGCAGGATCTCCTCCCTCCTCACTGGGAGTTTAAATATGCAGGGTTTAAAATGCATACAATATACAGGGTTTAAAACTTAACTAGATGTACTTATTATTCAGTATATATCTTTATTTTTTCTACATTTATATCTTTATTGTTTCTGTCTTTCTATTATATTTTATTAATATATTTCTATTAATATTTTCTATTCCACTTTTTCTAGATCTTTATTTTTTCTATTTTTTCTATTTTTCTATTTTTTCTACTTTTCTTAGGATTTTGAACATGTAACCCCATACTACTGTAACATCAAAGTATAGAAGATATAATGACAATACAAATTCAGAAAAATTCAATTAATAAAGTTCCAGTCTTTATATTAATTTTATGAAATTATCGATTTAAATGTGTAACTTAAATTTGTTATATATTAAAGTGAAATTCATTTGATCAGAGACATTTTGAGTTATTTATCTGTTATAGCTGTCTATCTTTTTATATAATCCATCGCGGTTTTTCATCCTCAAAGTTAATGTAAATGAGGATTTTTTTGGAAAAAGAATCAATGTTAAAGTGCAGAAAAGCACTATCTAGTCTTTGTCATTGAGCTTATCTGCAATGACGGAGAATGCCAGAAACATTCCACATGTCTGCAACAAAGTGTCAATAATCCAGATACAAAATATATAATACTGTAAATTATGGCAAGGAAGCTTTTTGTCACAGATGTTCTAAGAAAGTTGTATTAGAGGGATATCCAAAAATCTGGAATTGGACTGATAATAAGAGATGCATACACATCAAACAACACTCCTACCTTTCTGTTTCAGCTGCAGGGCCTTTCCTAGCTTGTTTTTGGCTGCTATATCTTTCCACTTTTCTGGACTGCCTGTGAAATGACATGTCAGAAAAGAAATAAACAAAGAAGAAAAAGAATACAGAAATATGAAGATTATTTATTCATGTATTATAAAGGTAATAAAAGAAACGATTGACAGATGAGAAAGTGACAACTATCATCATAAACAGGCTGGTGAAGTCTAGGTTTAAGAGACATTGCATTAATTAGGTTTGATTGAGGCTCATGGTGTGCAGCTTGTGAGGTACCAAACCAGGGAAGAAAACATTAATCCTGACTGAGCCAGCAACTAGCTTCCACTTCACAGCCTGCATTTGACTAGAAACAATGACTCCTCATAGCCCTAAAAGGCCTCTCTTAACAGCATGAGAAACAAGTTCAGAGTAGACAGCAGGAAGAAAAAACTTGCAGAAAGAACCAGAAAGTACTACTTGAAGGTTTAAATAGATCTAAAAATTGCTTTTAAATCTGAATTTCAAATCAAAACCAATACTGCATGATATCAGATTTAAAAAAGGCTGTCACTATATTAATAAAAAATTGTTTTTTCAAAAATATAATTCTATTACCTTTTAAAGTTTTTAGAAACAGATTAAACCAACTCTATTTTCTTCCTAGTCAATATAAGTAAGTTGGAAATTATTTAACTCCTTCACAAAGCTTTTGCAGAATTCATCTGACATTTAGGTAATGAAGCACTAGTTACCTCAGACAATCTAAGCACTCACTTTGATATTAAATAAGAACAAAGAAGAGTAATAGGAGTCTATACATATAAGAACCAAGGCAAAGCCACATTTCACCATTATTACCCAGGACTATAAATATAATATGTAAATCTCTGCAAGTCTTGTGTTCCAAAATTTTCTGTATTATCCATGGTAATGTTAGTATTTGCAAAATTAAATTTACCACTTTAAAACTCAGAAAATCATCAATATGTATTATTTTTAAGAAGAAAAAGTGTATACAGTGTTTCAGGAGTGGTAAAACCAGGGAGTGATGATTAGTCAATCATAGACCAAAATGCTGACAAACGTTAATTACATGCAAGATCTTGCAATGTTACAGTCAATGTCATATATTAGGCTATATAAATTACTGTGGGCAAAACAGAGAGACAAAAATAATATGGTATGGTATGTTTTCCTTTTAAACCTTTGTGGTTATAAAGAGTAATCCAGTGCCTGAAATGGAAGAGACCTAAACAACTGTGACACCAAACTATGCCCAAAGAACGTAATTATAGTGGTTTTTCATTATTTTTACCCACTGCAATATTTGATGAGCATTTTCTTGTGATGCAGTAGATTCCACAAGAAAGAAAACACTGCAGCAAAAGACAAAATACTTTCTGCATGAGCAGATGTCATTACCTGATGCTTTCAGAATTTAAAAAAATGTATTTTCTCACAAAAAATAGTATGTCAGATTAAAAACAGAAATCCCTTTTGCCCTCAATCTATTTTTTTTTCTTGTATATTCTCATTGTTTTTCGATTTTTTTCTTTACCAGGACAAATACAAAGTGGATACAGAGGAAAATACACATATTAAATGCTGCAGCTTTACTTAAAACCGACAGTTAGCAAAGTTCTAAAAGTTATGGCTATATCCACTGTGTCCAGCAGCATTCCAATTATGTCACCCTCTTAATTTTCTGTTTAGTTGGTTCTGTTTGGGGCTTATTTTTCTCTTACTCCTTATGTTGCTTGCCAAGATTGTGACATTGCATACAATGGAGAAAGAGAGCTCATAGTGAGTGGTTTCAGTCAGATGGAAAAGCCAAGAGCAGGATGTGCTTTGCTGTGACAATACACAGCACTAATGAGCTGAGTACACTTATTTCTCTGCTCTCAGGGCTGTCCTTGAGAGCAGCACATACCAGAAATTATTTAAAATCAGTTTCTCTTTTGTTTCCTCCCTATGGCTAAGATGATGCTGTATACATTTCCAATTAACCCAACATGCTCCGATTTACTCCCTAAATGTACTTCATAGGAGAAAAAAAAAATATTATCCATGAATGATACATGCACCTATGTACTTGTACATAAAACCAGGGGAAAAAAAACCCAGAAAATGTGTGAAATATGCAGAGCACATGAAGAATATACGATAAGCAATACCTCATTTACTTTGATCTATGATTTGAGTAAATAAGGATACCTCTGTGCTGCTCCAGGTTTAGCACTTAGGTGGTCTACACTGTCCTGTTTTGGAATGCAAGACTCCAGCGTCCTTGTTCTTCACAATATTTGGAAACATGGATGTGAATTTGGATGAAATGAGCAGAAACAGAGAGATGGTCACATGCAGTGAAGGTGGAGACATGCAGTCAAATATATAAACAAAAAGCATTCAGTCACTATCTATTGAAAAAAGCTGTATTTCTCATTTTCCTATTCCAAACGCTATAAAATTTGAGATGTAAGATCAACAGTCTAAAATGTAATGAAGTATAGAATGAAAGCCTCTTAAGTATTTTTAAAAACCACTATGCTCTACATGCTGAATGGCAGCACTGTTATTTAATAGGTGTTATTATCCTTCTTGAGAATATATAAACATATAAAAAACCTCTTTGCTTAAGAAGATGCATATTTTGTCATTATATTGTGAAATTGTGAAAATGCAAGTAAATTTCCTAATTTCATGCATTTTGATGAAACTTTCATGTTCTATTGCCACACAGTCTGCTACAGTAACAATTTTCAGTTATTCAAGAGCAAAGTAGAATAACTGACCCAGATTTTTTAAAAATAAAAAGTATATAGGAATAATTCTGAATTTCTATGGGATTTTAATTTCTGCTGAAGCCACAGAATTTGTTCACAGCTTTCAATCTGCCAAAAATATTATCATCTTGTTTATTATTAATTTTTAACAAAATCTATTATAAGATCCATGTATGAAACTTTTTTTTTTCAAATATCAAATTTGAACTTTAATGAGAAAACTCAGCAAAATTTGTGGTCCACTAATAACCTAAGTTTTGTAATATATTTGCATCTATACCCATTAGGGTCAGGAATAGCTAAAATTTCTCTCTAAGATCATAAATCTTCCAACTGTCACACCAAATCATTGAACAATATCATATTTAGGTAAGCACTACATATTGTTTTATATACAGACAAGCTATTTACAGTTCATGTTCCAAAGTTCTATGTGCCTCAGTGTATCTACCAGATCTGTGTTAACAAATCTACACACAGAAATTTGACAGTATTCCTACTGAAATTAAAAATTACTACTTCTGAAATGAAAACATAATATTGTTATACAATTCAGCGTCCAGTATTTTTAAATGATTTATTACTGTCTTGTAGAGGAGCCCTCAGTGGTTTGCAGTGATATGTAGCCTTGAAGCCACCAGGAATGTCATGTTCAATACTTCCTGAGTTTTACTGAAGTTTTCTTAATTAAAGGCTGGATCTGCACGGTACCTGCAAGTACCAGGAGGGCACTTGCTCTGCAGCTGGCTTCAGGTGACTCTGGGACAAGCATTCTTACACATGACTGACAAAAACTATTTTTCTTAAATGAATATATATGAGAATTCCTTTTTTTAAGGCTTATTTTATCCAGACTTGGTTATATGCTGATATTGTATGCGAATTTTTCCAAATGAACAGTCTGAAAAAAAAATTTCACCTACCATTAAATGCTCAGCTTTCATTCACCTTGTTTTTATCATCACTTACAATTTCACAGATCTTCAGATACCCATCTGTCTACACTGTAGACAATAGACATTTAAACTTCCTAATTTCTAATAGAAAAACCAAAAAACTTTAAAGGAGTTATGCTATCCAATTCAACAGAAAAACTATCCTTTAAAATATCTCCCAGAAATGCATGATACTAAGCAAACATTTGCAAATTTTTAACACTGAAATAATACATAACTCGTGTCTTCATTTAATCATTGTATCAAAGGGTCACTTCTTCCTGATATGGCAAGTGAGCAAATTCCATAAGAACAATCTTGCCAAAACTTTTATCACAACTTATGTTAATAACAATTAGAAATAAATACAATGTTGCAAAAAATTAATTTATCAAAATCAGAAATAATGTATAAGTCATAGATTTAAGAAATGTATTCAGAAATAGGTCTTGATTCCACTCTATATGCAAATTGGACCCATTTGTAATATAAATCTGTACTGTACTCAAATGAAGAGTAAGAGGAAGTCTGTCAAAGTCAATTAATCTGTGAAATATAATTCAAAAACTGTGATAAGCAGTTAGTTTGTTATCCCTGTTGATCCATCAGTCATTCCCCAACAGCCACTACTTCAATTGTCAAACTGACACAAGTATATCTTAAAAAAAACTTTAATTATTGAACTGAGTAGTTCTGGCCCACTGCAATAACTATGTGGATTAATCAAATGTAAGCTTACAGAGTAGAGAACAAAGGTAAAGCACCTTTGATTTCCTCACTGGTGCTCTCTCTACAGATATGCAAAAAACTCAGTGTTCTCAGAACTTCTCTTAATGTCGGAGAAAATCCTGGAACTTACAGGCTGCAAACACTCATCAGCATTGAGGTTAGCTTAAATTCCTTCTGTGTTCATCAGTGCCTGACTGGATTTGGTGACCAGATTGCATGCAAGACTTACAAACACAAGAAGGCACTGATTTCACATAGAAAATTAGACTCCTGTTTATCCATCTCAAAAAACCTTCTCATTAAAGATTCCGTATCCTACAGATGTTTCACTGTGAAATGTTTGCTTGTGGGCATTAGAGGATTTCAGCCTTTCTCCACAAAATTTTAGCTGATGTAAAAAGGTTTACTATTTGGCATTGAGAATGGCAGTACTTAGATGAAAACCTTATTTCACTGATTTTTTCAAGTCTGATACTCTGAAGTCAAAGGCAATCTTTCCATTGACTCAAAAAATGAGAACCAAAATTACTTAAAAATGCCTAAAAGATATAAAGTACATTTCTAAACTCTTAATAGCTGTCCCATCAAAGGGATGTATTGGCAAAATTTCTAGAAATGCAGTATCTGTAAGGGAGGACAGCTTTGAAATGATGTTTCACTACTTTAATTTTGTAATTTATAATGCTGTTTAAGTCAAATTTAAAAAAGCAAATGCTACACACACACAGTTACACTCTTCCCACCTGATATGAGTGGAATATTTCCAGTATCAAGCAAACAAGATAAATCACAGTACAAATATCAGTATTTTTGGGTAGACTTTAGCAGGTCAGGACTGGCACCACTGGTATTTCAGTCTTACAGTTTTAAATGTAACTTCATAAGTTCATGTACAAATTATTTACATTAATCTGCATTTACATTAATTTGTGTCCTGTCACTTCCTGCAACACAAAATACTGTAAGAAAAATTTTGAAATTGCACTTAAATATAAATTACAATGTCTGCTTAAAATAAGGCCAGATTTATCTGGAAATAAAATAACAAAGAAAAGATTACTGCTGCCAAAGCAATGGGATACCAAAACTCATGTGATTAGAAAGCTCGTGAGAAGTAAAAAACAAAGGTGCTTCTATTAATCATAGGTGATATTCAGCATAAAAATTAATTTAGAGGCCTGATGTTCTTAATTAAAACCTACCTTATTAGGAAACCTGCTCCATGGAGGCCATCCTGATTTGGACAGAATTTACAGACAGTGCCAATTTTTACATACATCAACTAGAAAGTGTTAATGAGACCTCCAACATATCAGCCTGTGGGGTTTTTTCCCATTAGGAACAGTTTGTTGAAAAAAAGGAAAATCAAAAGCAATGAAAACAAACATATACACAAGAATATGCTCCAGGACAAGTATTTATCACATTATAAAGCACCACAGTAAAAGCAGCAGCACCATTTACAGAAGCAGGTAAAAACAGACTAAAGAACATTAACACAGATGATGTGCTGTTGTATCAGACATCATATTTTGTGTCTTGTGACTATTCAGACAAACAGAAAATTTGAAAAGATGTTCATCCTTCTGTGCTTTATAACAGTTCAACGAAATGCAGAGATGATATCTAAACTGCTGTTTTATTTTGGGCTTCTGGAGGTTGTAAGTCTCCATCTAAATGCACACTTCTAAATTTCAGTGTACTCCTCTGAGACTGCAAGATGCAGTAAGCCATTTTTCAACTGGGAGGAGTTGACTAGTACCTGTCATCCTCCGGAGATGCATGCTGGATATGAATCCTGGGACTAGTAGGTCGTCTCCTCTCTAGGGAGGGGGACCATCTACCCCTGTTTGCCCGTTCAATAAAACAGGAAAAAAATACAGTATTTAGTTTGTGGTAAAATTAAATATATGGGATTTGGGACTGGAAAAATACCCCAAAAAGTAATGAAAGTGTGTAATTTAATTATTTTTTTCTAACAGCTTTCTAATACCCAAATATACTTTACTTAAGGCTGCTTAATGCAGAAACATCACATCTGAAATGAAGAGGAGGTGTGCCCAAAGATGCAGAATTTAGATCAATATAAATCTTCTATATGCTATACCATTAAGTTTTCAAATAGTCTCAAATGCTAGACTACCTAAAAGCTTGTCATTTGTGTAGGAAGCTGCAATTCCAAACTAGAAAAGACTTTTAAAGACCACATGATCGTCATTATCTTGGTATTTTGCTAATCCCATCTCTCCTAGCTATTTACATGGAAAAACGTAATCTCAGTAAAAATATAGGACTATTAATTATGATAAAAGTTCTAGGGCATAAAGCCACCCTTTTCTGGAATGCAGTGAAAGAATACAGGTAAATTATTTAAATAAAACTAAGCTACACACATTTGTGTACAAGTGCTGGGATCATTTTTTATCATTTGAAAATGTGCACTGAAAGTGTGTGCAGCCAGCATCCTCTTCTGTTCATTTCTCTTTATCCCTGCAGTACATACCAGTACATTATGTTACACAACCACAGTCAACAAAAAGGACCTGAATTGAGAATGAAAACTGGTGCATTATGAGATTTTGTTTCTTGAAAAAGCAAATTCAATTCAGAATTACATATACTATATTATAGACTGATGCTTATATTTTTTGGGATGTCATGTGTTTGTAATGCAATAAGTGTATGAATAACAATCTACAATACCAAAACAATAGCAAAACGTTTGCATAAACTCAGCACAAGTATCTAATATTTCCCTTTCTGAGGCATTCTTCCAGTCCATATAATAAGGAAAAGGGTTTGATTTATGGAACATGCAAATAACAAAGGTTTCAGGGACATGAGCATTATTTGAACAGTTAGGTAAATCTTTCAGATGTTTTAAGAGCAAATAGGTTGTTAGTTTCTTTTTCTCTCCAAAGCAAGAGTTAAAGAAAATGTTAATGCATCAGTGCATTCAGTCAAAGCCCTTAATATGCTGATATCCACTACAGATATTAAAGAGCATTTGATAGAATTAACTAGGTAATTCAGTAGGAATTTTCAGAACATGCTCCCTTTCATTGAATGCTGAATGACTGTGAGCCACAGTACGACACCAACACGTAACTTCCTATTTCTTTACATGGTTGGAAAGAACCAGAAAGACAGCATGGCACAGACCTAATGTAAACAGTTATTTCACTGCACATTCTTTTAAATGCACAATGCTTTTAAATGGAAATGGGGGTATTCGACATAACTGTTAAGGGCATGCAATATAAAAATCAACATGAAATCAGGACAAGCTTTAATTGGATCAGCCTCCCTGGTATCTGTTTATGATTAGGTAACAGGTAACTGCTGAGCTTTTTCTCTTGTTCAGATAGTAGTGGCCAGCTGATGGCAAACATCCTGGTTTGATTCCCACTCCAGTGAAGCACCTCAGAACAAATCTAACACAGCTGTGGGGCTGCAGGTTTCCTGGCCCTTGTACATGACCTAATCCCTGGGCTGTGCTCCTCAGTTTTATTTGCTCAGACCTCCACTAAGTGATGTCTCAGGCCAAAAGCATACCAGAAATACCAATCAGTGCAACTGTTCTCGTGCTAACATACATACAACTGCTTGCAACAACAGAAATTTAGAGGGTAAATAATAGCCACACTACATATTATTAACTATCACTGACTGCAATCTTAAGGGAACATGCTATTATGATGAGAAACCATTCCTAAATTAGTTCAGTCTGCCCTTGAACTTCATGTCTAAGTGTTCTCCTGAGCAGAGACTGGGTGTTGAAAAGAAATTTCTCCATTCTAAAGAAATAGCACCCAATTTACAAGGAAAAAAAAAAAACATAAATTTTGAGACACAGTGAAAAGGATAATAATGAAAAAACCCAAAGCATAATGAAATAGTAGCAGGAAAAACATTTTCAGTGGCAATAGAGGACATATTATAAACTTAAAGATGCCTTGTAGATCATCAAAGGAACTTCAACCACAGAATCATTTTGGAAAACAAAAAAACAAACAAATTACCAAAGCATCTTGGAATAAATAGAGGGTAGATGGTGGGAAGAGAAAAAAAAAAAGGCAGGCATGGTGCAACTGCATAGAGGTATTAGTAGGGGATCGATATTTTTGAATGTACTAGAGTATACTGTGCAAAAGAGAAGTATATGAAGGATTAAACTCTGTACAAAACAGTCTATGTAGCAAAAAACTTTAGCAGGGCTGTGTCAAGGCAAGGTTACTTTGCCAGTCAGGTTATATGGACATTACTTGGTCAAATGATGGAACTTACAGGAGGAGAAAAGGAGTTCTGTCCTCACTGTTGTTTTGGTTCTGCTACCCTGAAACTAGCTAGACTTTCATATCACAAATTCATATACACAGCTGAAAGTAGTTTTCTGCTGGTATAAGCGAGTCAATAGAATGACTTCTACTGGCAAAGCAGTGTCTTAAAAACCAGTAACTACTCTGACCATTCCAAATGACATGAATGACATTGTATAAAGTTCAAGGACCAAAACTGTTTCCAGCAAATCAGTGACAGAGAGAAATAGGGCTTTACTGTTCATCTGTTATAACACTACCATTTTCTTAAAATGTGTTTTATTTTAGCTCTTGTTCTCAAATAGAATCTAATTCATACACTCTGAGTCAAAAGGATAGGGGGAATAATTAGAATTAATTTTCCATAGGTAAGTATATTCCTAATTTTGTTAAAGAAAATATACAAAGGTATATTTAAAAGTCTGTATTTAGAGGCATAAAAGTCTAGACTTTTAAACAATATCTACAATGCTGTCATTCGGGGAGGGAAGAAGGAAGAAGAAACAACATGAAAACAACTAACAACGTCTTCAACACACGTCTCTCAAATATACTGATAAAGTGCTGTAGATAAAACTTTAGAGTGCTTCTCTTTGATGGGACAATTCTAGACCTGAGATGTGTCTCACCTCCTCTAAGTCTCCAGTAATGAAACAACCTTTTCCATATTGTACATTGTAATTTTTATTGTGTTCAGTGTTTCATTATAATTAGTTTCCCAGAGAGATTTCCTACTGCTTAAGGTGAACTTGTCTTACTGTATTTTAAATCTTTTGTTCTCATCTTCTCCAGCACAGAACCAAAATGCTTTCTACAGACCCTGAACTAAATTCTGTGTTCTTCATGCATGTTCTTCTATCCCCTCATGCAACTGATGACTAAATTCATGTTCAAGTGTAAGCAGATTCCACATTCAACAGAGGAGAATTAAATCATCTAAAATTTATGTTCCCCAAAACAAAAAGATTCATTTGAAGGTGTTTATATATTAAATAAAACATCCTCCTCCAAAATTTGGGCTACATAGGAAAATATCCTATGTCATAGGATATTATAGGAAAATATCCTATGTCACAAGAAAGGAAAATAAATCCTCTGCCAAAGCCACACATACGTTATTATTTTCAATGAAATTATCAAGAAAAAAATTGAATATCAATTTCCTTAACAAGAGCTTTTCTGCTCTGTGAAGGATACTAAGTCAAAATCTCCTATTTAGGACTTCTAAAAGCTAAGAAAAACTTTCACAGTGATGGGCAATTTTTTTCTGGATCAGGCCCACTGATGATTTGGCAAAACCACATGTTTAGTAGCAACAGAGGGCATTAATACAGACTAAACACTTTCATTTATATATGTCCTTCTGCTCATGCAAAATGATGCAGATTCTGCACAGTGCCCAGTGGACAGAGGCTGCTGGACATGAATTCTAACAGCATAATAGAACTACTTCACATCAGGACAGATACAGCTTTGAATATAAAATTTTACAAGATCGTTTATAATTACCAGTTAATGTTTCATTGAATATTCAACTTGATGGGTGGCATCTTGAAGTAAGTACAGAAAACACTGCTCACGTTTATGTGCAATTACATTAAGTAACTGCTTGTAGATGAAAGCAGCTGTATGTATGTACACACTCAGTCATTAATATGTTACAATATTTTTTAAAAAGATCTAGAAAAAATATCTGTATTTCATTCTGAGTGGCTCTACATCAATTAATTTTTTTTTGTTTTTTAATAACCATATGCATATTATCTGCAATGTCTTGAGCTCAGACCTAAAAAGAAATAAACTACTGTAGATCCATCAGAGATACCTCAGCAGAACATTAGTCACTTCTCTACAACAAGAGCATAACTTAAGAAAAAGCACTGTTCCAATGAAGGAACAGCAGTAATTGGGGAGAAAGGAAAGGGAAATGACAAGCAAAATACTCAAGTGAAACCCTGTCTCAGAGAGGAAAGTACATTCTTAGTGCCTTTCTTCAGACATCCTGCCCCACAATAAAGAAAATAACACAACTGTTACAACCACCACACTGTGGATCAACTAAAAAAAGCACTATTAACTTCCATACTAATTAAATATGTACTGGACAGACTAAAATGTAATTCTGTCCTATTCCCACTCAAAGGGAGCCTATTATGGCCCTCATTGAGCCTAAAATCTCACTCTAAAGTGGTATCATTCTTAGCCAAAAACATGGGTAGTGATGAAAAGTTCTCTTGTGGAATCACCTTTTTCATGCCATTAGTATTTGATTCACCTAAAATTTTGAATCAAGCTCTTGTAATTGTGAAAGTACAGAAAGCATCCATAACATGGCTGCACAATGTATGTGACACAATACTATTTCATCTAAATTGTAAACATGTCTTAAGACTTATGTGAACCTTAAGATAATATCAGAGCAAGAAAAACCTTAATGCAGTTATCCACCTTGCAAAAGCAGATGCAGCAGATTAAAGAAAGCAATGATGTTTGGCTGTTCTGTAAAAAATATATCAGTATTGATACAGTTCTGGTTTGAAATGTGAGCTTTGTTGTACTTTCTAATTTATGCCACCGCTTTATTAGCAGTCCACAGAACAAGCAAAAAACAGATGTAATGCTTTTTAGCAAATGATGATGAAGATTCACAACCAAGTGGTAGTTTCAAAATACTTAACACTGCAATGCTATTATCAGCATACTGAGGACTTTTGTAAACAATGAACATCAGCTTGAACTAAAACAAAGGAAGTAGCCAGAAGCAGTCATAAACTCCAACACACAATTTACATGACATACATGAATATAGGAGCAAAAATGTCTACAAATACCAAAGCAGACAAGAATGTACAAGAATGTGGAATACTCATATGAAGAAAAACAAAACTTATAAAGATCACCAGCACAGATGACAAGAAATTCATAAGTTTTTATTTTATACCTTTCTCGTTCTGGTGAATGCAAACTAGTATCTGGTCTCAAGCAGTTGGTACTAGCACTCCTAGCCCTGTCAAGGGAGGGCTGCAGTTCACTAGTGCCAGTGCATTGCATCCAATGGTAGAAGAGAAAGAAAAAGAAAACAAAGAAAGGAATACAATGTTAGATATTAACTCATAAAATAATGCTCTCTTTACAGAAAATGTAGAATCACAATGATTTAATTAAGGAAAACGTAAAAGGATTGACTGGATGACAGTGTCAAGATTTGTTTAGAAAACAAAAGCAAACAAAAGGCTGCGAGAAATTTTTTGCAAATATCATTGAAATGTTTAAAACTGAATGAGACAGAACAGCATCCACTTGTAAGAAAAGTGGAATGAAAAATACCAAACAATAAAAGTTATATCCTTATTAACAGCAGTAAGTTTTAAACCAACATAAAAGAATGTGATCCACTATATGTCATGTGAAATCCCTTTACAGTGAAGCTCATTTATTCTGCAAAATCCATATTAGATACCAAACAAGTGGGGGGATTAATCCTCAGTGTCTTACCTAACCAGTAGATCATCTCCAAATTTCGATATTCGTAAATTAAGGCAATCATGAAGGAGTGAAATATCCTGTCTAATCACGGGTTTGGTCTTAGCACATGCAGGAAGAGTTGAGCTTTGCAAATTAAAATTATTTAAACAAAATGAAAATAAATTTAACATGTAACAGAAATCTCATACATAAACAAAAGAATGCAATAGAGAAAAACGTGCAACATATAATTTTAACAGTGAAAACAACTCCAACTAATACAAAGTAGTTTGGTTTAGGTTTGGTTTTTTTTTGTAACATAGGTGTTAATTTAAATAACTAGATTAAGTTAATTTAGGATTTTATCCCTTATCTCTCAGTCACAAAAATATATGAAACATTTTGGGTTTTTTTCTTTAACAAGGGAAGTCAATTCATTTTTTAAAAAGAAGCTAACTATTTAAAGGGGACTCTAAACACTTCTTACCTGTATAGGTTCCAATGAGTACCATTTTCTAGTAAAGGCATCTTGGGTGGTAATGTTTTATAGTGCCTAACAGAACTTCTGGAATGTGGTGGGTCAGAAAAGAACACAGGACAACATAAAAACATGCCAGAAATAAAAAGACAGGTAAAGGCAAGCCAAGACTGACCAGAACATAAAATAAATGCATAATATTCTAATATATTGCATAGTTGTAGGAGTAGATATCTCATCTATGTTTTTCTCAAGTACTGCGACAGCTATCTGGGGAAACATTTTGTATTAACCCTTTTCTTAATAAAGTGCATGAACTTATGCCAATGCTAGTACAGCTTAAATGTTTCCTTGAAATGGAAATAATATATATTCCATTTATAAATACTTTTAATTAAAATACACTGTTTTAAGTTGATATTAAATTTACTCTTTATTTTTCTTAGTGATACCTTACTTAGACCTGCAGAGATTTTTTTTTTTTTCAGTAGCTAAGCATGAAAGTCTCACTAAAACAGGGATATATAGTATCAAAAATTTAATTACGGATGTATTAGCAACTAGCTTTTTTGAATGTATAAGTCTTTTGGAAGTGGTGTACCAGCTTCAAAATTTACCAGTAATAAAATGATGTTAATTATAACCTAATTAAAAAACCTAGGAGAATTACTACATCAGCCGCACTAAGATGTCACATGACAACCATCTAATATCATAATAGATTTTAGAGAAGGAAATGTTTATTTTGTCAGCCAGCTGTATCCATTGAACAAGAAAGAAATTTAAAGGCAGACAGTGGCTGCTGAATGGGAATTATGGCCATTTAATGGTTAAGGGTTAGTAACAACATTCTAACAATTTTCCACATACCCTACTAGGGCACAACTATGGAACTGCTAGAAGAAGAACCAGCAGGCTTGAGGTTTTGCAGCAGTCTGTCCTGATAGGACACTTGATTCCTGTTAAGCCTTGGACCAAAACACAGCAGGATTGACATTAGAAACCTGGCTGTATCACAGACAGATGAATCAACTCTCTGCCTGGAAGTATCAGTGTTTGTAAAACCCTAAAGGATTTAACAGAGGAGCTTTGACCCTTCTTGTATGGGTTTAGTGGTCACTACTGGTGAATTCTCTATCAGAGGTCACTGCAACATTGCACAGAAGGAATAAAGGAATGGCTGTCATCAGGCCAATCCTGGCAAATGAGCAGATAGTACCAAAGCAGGGGTGGTCTAAGACATGGAATGTGGCAATCCATGATCTATAGCATAGGTACACACCTTTTCACCATTTCTATTCATTAATAATCGCATACAGAGCAACAGGATGGACAGCTAGGACTAGTATTCCCAACTGGTGCATTAAATTCACCATATATCTTAACTTTGTAGCTTGGACTACCAAATTTATTTCATTTAACATGAAACCATTAACATTTCTTTCCCAGCTGAAGCTGTCTCAAGGACTAATTAAACCATTGTTCAGCAAGCTGCCTAGAAAACAAAGATAAAGCCTTATAAAATTTCTAACACGAATAAATGTTGGGTCACTAGAAATAAGAAAGGACAGAAGATGGCATAGAACAAATTTTTGCTGAAACTGTTTTCAAAACTATTCTTTTGAGAATGTGTATTGCCAGTCTCAGGGTATTATTTGGAACTGGGGTGTATAAGCCTCAAGAGTTAAATTTAAAAGACTCAATCTATTGTCATCTTTTGCTTTTATATTCATCTTCAATACATTATTATAAGTACCATCCTGCTTTATAGTGTACCACTACTATTACTTTTTAAGGGTGAATTTTTTGGGTTTTTTGATCACAAAAATACTGTAACAATAAATGGAATAAAGAAAAAGGCAAGGAAGTGCTGTAGGCTCTGAATTCAGTGTAGCTATTACCTCTCTATTGCTGTCCTTGCAAAAAGGACACAACTTGCAAAAAGTTGTGCACAACTTTTTGCTGTGACCAGACTGGTTTGGTAGATTTGTAAAACTGTTGGGCAAAGTGCACCAGAAGTTTATAATGCTGTATTTACTTAATTAATTGAGACTTTAAGCAATGCCATTGAAAAATTATAATAACAATTGTAATCTTTAAGAGGGAAAGGAGAAAGCACAGGGCTGGGGGCAGGAAGAGGATGAAGCTACAGAAGATGGAGCAAAAGGACATGGGAAAGAGGCAGGAAACATTGCTATTATCTGACAATAAACAGGCAAAAAATAGCAAGAAGTTAAATAAATTATTAAACCCTAAAATTAAAATCTTGAGGGAAAAGCCTTTTTAGCTGAAGTACAAGAATGAAATATTTCTACTGATAATAAAAACTTAATTTAACAGCTTCACTGATGCAGATTTTTTTGAAAGCTTACATATTTATTATTTTAGTTTTTATACTACTCTGCTTTATAAGAAAACCCCATCACAGCATCTTCAATACTGCTTCAAACTTGATGATGAAAATTAAAGCAAGCCAAGACATTTAAAAGAATAGACAGTACTTTGTAAGAGAAAATCCTAAATTAAATAAATGAATAATAGCACTAAACAATATGGTTTAACATTTGGTGATTTCAAACATTTAGCATGGACACAAAACTCTCATCAACACCCAGATCCTGAAGGGACAAAGGAGAACTACCTGGTTGAATTAGTTGAATGGTTAACTACTTTAAGTTCAACCTACATTTTTACTTATTGTAAATGAAAGATGTTCTACACGACGTCATGGATTTTTAACACAGTTAACAGACATGGTGAAAAAAAAAAGGTGGGGGAGCAGACTTTGATTTTTTAGATAAAGATATTTCAGTCCGGTTTAGTTTCACAACACTGGAAAGTGGTAAGACAGGGAACTCCTAGCTTTGGAACTGGAGATTAATGAAGACTGAAGATGGGCCCAAACTACAAGTTTACATGTGGATCCAATATATAGAACAATTTTTAGATGTAAAACCAAGTAATACAAAACCCCTCAAATCTGGGACTTCCAGTAAGTCCTTGTACATCAGTATTTATTCCTCTGCAAGTGACTAAATCAGCATGAGATTAGGTGTCACAACAAGCAAAGATTGTTTAATTGTGCATGGCTGTTATATAAACATAAAAATGCAAATAAAAGAAAACAAAACCAACTAAAAAAACAATGTCTGAAATTATTACAATGCTGACATGCACTGGGAGATCAGGACTTTTGTGACTAGACAGAAAATCTACCACAAAATACAACTGCAAAACCAAAGTTTCTTCAACTCCTTTAATCCTTACTACTGAGGCTCAAAAACAGACACAGACATCGGAATCTAAATTAAAAACAGACAGAAAAGAACAACTGACATCTGGATCACAATGTACTTGGAAGTTCTTTACATACTGGGACTAAACACCACCATGGAAAAAACGTTGGGCACACAAAGGTACGCACAACTAACCAGATGTGTTCATGATTCCCACACTCCTGGATTTACCTGATGGTATGTAGGCACTCTGCACTTCTTCCTCGCTTTGCTCTGGGCAGCATAAGAAGCTCACTGCACAGACAGGATGGGTGGTGAGTGAAACAGATATAGTTATGAAGCATTAGATGACATGGGTTATGCCAATGATAAGCAAATGAAAACATAAAAAGAAATGAGAAGCATTCACCCAGATAGATAGTCTGATAAGACTGCACGTCTCAAAAAATATGAGTCAAAAAATGCATGTAATAGCTACATTTTCAACAAGTTCATTTTAGTGTGGCACCTCCTTCTGTGATATTTTTCTTTTAAATTCAGAATTACTTTTTCAGAGCCCTTCATGATGAAACAAATAACATAGAATGGCTACAGTTTTCTAATAACCTCCTGTCTCATGAACTAATTAATGGAGAACTGCTTTAGGAAAAAAAAAAAAAAAAAAAAAAAGAAAGATGCCTGTTTGTTTTGTGTTGGGTTTTGTGGCTTCCTAAGCTGCAAAATCATACATGTAAAAGCAGTGAAGGTTTGATAATGATTTAATGCAGGTTGGTTTATGGGAAGAATAACCAGTCACCCTAAAGGGTGAATATATGTCCATTTGAAATATTGTGTTTGGCCAAACATAAATTCTGACTCACAGCTTTTAAAAGGTTTTTGTAATGACAATCCTATAGAAACAAACAAAAAAGCTAATCAGCCATCAGACTTTTTGCTTCTTATTCTTTCAAATTGAGGAAAATCAGCCTTCTATTTTTATTATACTGTAAGCAAACACATACTACAGCCAGCAAGATGGTAAAATTAATGCATATTTTTGCCTATGGTAAATATGACTATGATATGAAATATCCCTTGAATTAAGCCTGCAGTTTTATGCACTTTAACACAATCAGAAAGACCAAGCTCCAAAACTCTGATCATTGTAAATATGAAATTAAAGGTAAGCTTCATGGAAACATGCTAATTTTAAAAGAAGCGGGGAATCCCATGAAGTACTATGGCAAAAAAAAAAAAAAAAGAGAGAAAATATTACAAAACAGATAAAGCAGCAGTTGTTCAACGTGTTTCACACTTCATGTCATTATAAAATGATGCATTTCATTGAAACACTATAGGCATTATTTACCTAAAATTCCAAACAGGGCAGCTTGAAATAATAGCTTGTGAGTCATTTAAGATTCAATTACATCTGGAGCCACTAGCTTGATGCAGCAATATGTACTAGAGTTGAACTGAATTTTAAAATTTTCTTTCTAAGCCAAATTTCTATTCATAAGCTCAGAGGACTGACAGAATTTATATGCGTGTTTCCAAATTGCAAACAACTATGGATTAAGTTACTATTTTCTTTAGAGTTGCAAAGTAGATGCAAAGTCCACATTAAATCATTGGGTACTCTGTTAATATTTACCTTTCCTTAGCCAAAGAGTATCTATTGTAATTGGCCCAAAGCAAACACTTTAATAAAAAAGTCATCCTGAAAAATGATATAAAATAACAAATCCACCCTGAAATCTTCTAGTTAAAAAAAAAAATCCATCAAGAAGATTACCAATATTGTGAGAATATGCAGTTCTCTGATAAATTAAGTCTGTTTTGGGAGACATTTAAAGTAGAGATTACTATTCTCAAACAAATGTTTTCTATACTCATAATTAACAGATTTTACTTAGGAATAGAAGAAACACAAAAAAAAAAAAAGAAAAAGAAAAATGCCATGCTCTTGAAAATTCTGCAATGATTTCCTAATAAAGAGCTTTTCCTAACAGTTTATATATATTCATATATATATATATATATATATATATATAAATATATATAAAACTGTTGAAGTGGACAAATAAGTTCCACTGGAAACTTATTGCAACAGATGCTTCTGTAAGAGAGTGATAGTAACTATTTTTACAAAGACCTATATGATTATTTAATCTTGATTTTGAACCATTAACAGATCATTGAAAAAAATTATTGAAACTAATCAGCAGCTGTAATTTCTGGCATGAAATTATTGGGTAATTCCTCAGCTTTCAAGCCAAGTTTACATTAGATATCTATGTGTTTGGGTGAGGGGTTCAGTAAATGCACAACACATAATATCTACACTACTCTTGATACTAATCCGTAATATTTAATGAAGTTGGGGTTTTTTAATTCTTGGCTGTGACAGAGGATCTTTCTCAACAAAACCTGGTTTGGATCTTTCATATGATGCTATTCTTTTGTACTGAAAGCTGGCAAAACCTGCCAGAATTAAACAGACTTCACAACTGCTGAAATCTGGAGGAAAAGATGAAAAGGAAAATGGGGAAAAGGAGACCACTGCATACAAGATTATTATTGAAGGACACTAGGTACATGGACCCATCTTTAAATCCTGCAAATAAGCCACCTACATCCTTCATGTCTGATCTTTAAACTTCCAAAAAAGTTTTGTGAACACTGAAAAGAACTGAAGACTCTGAACAAATCCAGTAGCCCATTGCTCATCCCTGAAAAAGGCTCAGTGTAAACCCAGCTCCTCTCCAGCTATAATCCATGCATATATCACCAGTTATGTTCAGGTTTGAAGCTTTACTAAAAGAGAAATTTCTAGACAGCTGTCTATAGTTATACTGACAAAAGCTACTTTTTAAAGCCTTTTTCTCTTCAAATCTGATGAATAAGAAATCAATTCAATAAATATTTTCAGGAATCTTTTGAATATATCACTGCCCAAAATAAATAATTACAGAAAAAATTATAACAAGTGGACATTACTTGAATTAGCCTAACTACAAATCTGACTACTATATTTAAAAACAATTTTAATTCACTTCTGATGGAAAATTCTGTACAAAAATCCAACTTAGTCAATTCTGTACACACTTCTTGCCTGTTTGAATTTTTAAATGTACGAGACAACTCAGTAATTCCCACACCTATGTTACCATTCTGTGTTACAAAGGCAAAACAGGCAAGATCATATACAAAACTGAACTAGCTTAACTGCAAGAGCCATTCAGTTTTTCTGTTGCTTCAAATCTGGCCAAAGATTTCCACAAGCATTTTTTTTATGGTTTAATGTTTACATGTTTTCATGTCACTACAAAATGTACTTACTGGATTAGAGGGAAAGATTTTGTTATACTTAGTTCTAAAAGTACTTACTTACTGACAAGAAAAAAAAATCTAAGACATTACTATGACAATTGATCTGATCTGAGTAATAAGCTTGCTATTATAGCCTAGCTATATGATTTTTTTAAAGTAAACAATATCCCATAAAGATTGATAATCTATGTGACTTTCATCATTATTTTTCACAACTGCTGAGCTGAAATACCTTTCTAAGCTTTTTTTGCAGTATAAACTAAAAAGAAGTTCTAATTTCTTCAATTTCATCAGAATATAGACACCTGAAACAGTGTCTACAAGGGGAGGCCAAGCATTCCTTGAGTGTAGCTACTCCGTGTATTCCAGGGAGAGATGTGTGTGTGTCGCACATCTAAGACTGGAAATTTTTGCACACTACAACTGGTACTGCAACTATCCTTGCTATGCCTGGGTAACGTACAAAGATCACCAGAATGTTACGTAACATGCTGGGAGACTGCACCCGTAGGTGTCCAAAATTTATAAACATATGCATCCAAACCAACATGCATCCAACTCCCAGCTAGGAGGAATTAATGTCTGCTATTTTGCTGGCTAGCACAACTGGTAAATTCTAGTATTACAAGAAGAGCTAGGGCATACATGAAGATGCATGGCTTTCTAGCAAAAATCTGTGGGCTTCATTTGGGAAAAAGAAGTAGAATATCTAGGAAAAACAGAAAAGAATCATTTGTCTAGATATCTGCTGTCAACCCAGTACACAGTTTTACCAAAACAAAAGGTATAGATAATTTAACAGTGGCACTAGATCCATCAGTTGTGATGAATTCTTTCCCTTCCCCATTGCTATCAGTCACATTTCTAATGAAAATCTGAAAATTAGGCAAACCAACAACGCTCCTAAACTTTTTTCCATGTTCAGGCTGACAATGTACCTTTCTTGATCAGACAAATACTGACTATCCATCTCTCTGGATCTGTAATCAACTGGAGTTCTGGAGGCATCATGGTGTCTAGTTGGAGAACGTGATCTTCTCATCTGATGAATTTCATCTAAACTCCTGAAAAGCAGAAATATGTATGATAATCTCATTGTCTCATTAATAACAATGGATCACAGTACAAATTGTTTGAAGGAAGTTTTTAATCATAAATTATTAACACATGATTTCTGAAAGAATGCCACTAAAAATTATGCAGTTTATACATGCCATTATTATCCTACAAATATTCTTAAGTGGCTTCATACATGATCTGGCCACTGACTGAAAAAAAAATTCCAAACCTATGTACTAGTTATGGTACAGAGATGATGAGTCACAGAGAAAGTATGATTAAAAGGAGGTAAGTCTTACAAAGTTAAGATTCATCCCATGAGTGCTCTTGAGTGAATAATAAAAGCATATATCAAGTTCAAATACTGCACTAAAAAAATTTAGATAGAAAAAACAATCTTTTAAGTTGTGAAAAAGTCCTGAACAAGAGAGAAGTTAATAATGACACAAACAGTTATACAACTGTGAAAGCAAGCACGTTGAGTTTCGTTTGTGATGCCTACCTCTGTAATGGCACATTTGGTAAACGTGAACGGGGCCTGCCCTGATCGTCACCACGGTGAGGAGACACAGAACGTGAACGATGATGTGTTGTTGTTCTTTGCTGTTCTGGCACAGTTAGCGTTGTGGATTTACTTTCTCTAGTACTAGACCTATAACCTACTGGCAAGAGGGGAACAAAAGGCAATTAGAGAATAAAGGTCTGCCTTTAAAAAGAATTCAGATGGCTAGTCTTCCAGGAGTAGCTATCCAAATGCTTACACAACTTTCAGGTCATCATTCAGCTGTTGTACATCCCGATGTATCATGCACAATAAATCACTAGCATTACCTTTAAATGTCTACATGTACAGAGACTGAAAAAATGAGACTTCTTGATGTACTGGAAGATGTGGAGCAGTTTTCTTACTTGGGGAAGAATATTCTGGGTATTTTGTGTCTATAAGAAAATATTGGAAAGGAATCTAAACAGCGCAGGTTTACCTCATCTGAAAAATGGAGAAAGCATGCTTGCATACAACAGCACAGACTCACACAGGGCTGCTCATATATAAAGCATCTTTCTGCCTCTTGCTTCAGTTAAAGATATTCTCCTACTGAACTTGGCCAAAGCCACCTACTAGAAAAACTAGCAGGATTTAGAGTATATTGTATCGAATATTGTGCAGAATATTTTTTCCAAATACTGTGATTAGGCGGCAAAATTTCTCACAGTATTTTTAAATAGGATTAAAAAAAAAAACCAGTAGAATGTTAGCATATTTTCAATATTTCAACATTGTTGTGCCTTTCTGTGTGTAGCACACTCTTTGCCTTGTTATACATTTTGGCTCCCATACTAAAACAGACAATGAAGCTCAGTAAGACAACAGTTTTCAAAAGGTACCTGTTATCTTTCCAAAAGAACCTAAGGAGATCTGCTCAGACTTCACTTGCTAATTTCCAGACATTTAAATGAGATTACAAAAATCCCTTAATAATATAGAAAGTCATCCCTTAAATTATCCTTTAATCACTTCATAAATTCTTGCTTAGGTATCAAAATAATAATTTTTCTTCTTCTCTAAATTTGTCTAGAATTAAAGTTACTGTAATGTATGATATTGTTCACCTAAAAAACCAAAGGAATCCTAAATGTCTTTTAAATTTTTAGGCAATTCTACAAAAACACATGCAACTTAGGTTTAGAAAAATGAAATATAAATTTAAATTTAAAATATATTTCTAGAGCATTTCTAGTCTCCCTAAAAAACCTGCACATAGGATTATCCTGTAAACTCAGAATTCTAGTATAGAAAGATGATTTTATATTATATACTTTGCACAGCCAAGCTATCTCGGGAACAATACCTGAAACTTAAGCAGTGTGTGTACACAAAGCTTACAGAACAGAGACAGTAATTCATTCTTATCCCAAGTATTAATTCAAGAATTGTCATACTGGTCACATCACACCCATACCTTCAGTGACCATGCCAGTGACAGCAACATTTCCTCATATCCTCAAATACAAAGGCTCTGTGCTCTTCAGGGTGAACAGAGAAAAATTTTGCATGGACCAGCATGATAGCAGCAACCAAGCTGATGGTAATTTATGCAGAAGTTTCTCAGTTGCTCATGGGAAACTGTCAGGTGTGACAGGAAATGAATGCAGGATGGATGATGAAAATGGATCTAGCAAATGTTTGATACCAAAATTATATTATTTTTTCTTAAAGACAATACAGACAAGGAAAAGGTAATGTATTGATGTCACCCTGCTGCTGCAGAGGGAAGGCAAATACATTTATACAGGTTACATGTGACAGAAAAATAAACTGCTCTGAAGAGTTACCCATAGAATAAGCAGTGCAGCGTGTTAAAAATAGCACTGGGAATACTGCCAACTGTATATCAGGTTTTATTGGCTTTGCTTTTAATTAAAGAAGTTACTGAAGCTTTGCTTAAACAGATTGGTCTCAAAACATGTTCAGATTTTATTAAAACTTTCACTGACCCTTATGGAGTACTGGGCAGTACAACACAGACACAGAGTGACTGGTGTAAGAACAGCTCAGGATCACAAACTTACATAAGAGGCTTGAGCATCTCTCATATATCCAGAGGTTGAGAGACTTAAAAGAATATTTTCCTCATGTAAACGAATGTCAGCATACCACAAAAACCCTGTCCAAATCATTTTTGTTAAACCTGAGCTTCAAATTAAAGTTACTTTCAGCTGTTGATATAAACTTTTATGAACATATGTAAGAGCTGATTAAAAAAAGGATAGGTATATCACTGCAAGGTACTACTAATAAATGAGGATGGTATAATTACATGAAAGATAAGACTCATTAATCAGTGATATAACAAGGGAAAAATACTTTTCTTAAAACATTTTAGAATTTATTAAAGTACTACTATTTATGATGTAACAATCTTTACTTCCACTGACAAGAAGTTATTCTTTGCAGCTGCTGATACTTCTAGGAAAATAGTTTTCTTTGTTATTACTAATTTCTAATACTGCATTTGCTTTAGGAATTGGTAAAACATTTGAAACTATAGTTTTATGGATTTTCAAGGTTAGTTAAATTAGCAAAACTATTTTCCTTCATGTTTTTAGCTTGCATGGAGATGAAATTTTGTGGTTTTACATTTTGTAATTATGTGTTTATTTATTAAAAATGAGCGATAACCTTTGTGAAAATCTTGAGATATTAAGAGGGCTAAAAAACTTCCTTTTTTTTCTCAATACTTTAGGTAAAAGAGAATATTTATAACTTTCAGGAAGATTCTGCCTGACTAACCTGATCTTCTATGACAAGGTCATTCTCTTATTGGATGAGGGAAAGGCTGTGGATGTTGTTTACTTTAAATTATTAAAATCTTGTACACTGTTTCCCCAGGATTCTCCTGGAGAAACTGGCAGCCTACAGCTTGGACAGATCTTTAAAGGGAAATATTTTCTTACATGTCAAATGTTGTAAACTCAATTTTTATATTCTTACTTCCCTTGACAAGGAATATCTTAAAACTAGACTAATGTGGTTGAAGCCAATAGAGGCTATTCCAAAATGGTGCATCACCATATTACATTAAAGGGAAATATGGGTATTTTCTGTTCCTTCCCAAATGCATGCTGTGCAAGAGAATGTGTGAGAAATCTGAGCCAGACGAGAGCTGGGCTGCACTCTGGTGAGGAGCATGGTGCTGAAAGGCAGGAGGAGGGCAGGGGTAAAGGCCCTGCAGGACAAGGAACTTGCATGGAGCTTAGTTTTAACAGAGAAGTCTGTTTTAGGGAGAAGATACTGCAGTACTCATTCAGTGTAAACAAGGGAGCAGTCCAAAGGTGTGACAATTCAGCCATGAGGCAAGTTAAGGTTGGACAGGAGGGTAGAAATGCATATATATGAACTTGATCTGCAGTCACATTTGTGAATCTGCCTAAGGTTCTCAAACAATTCAACAGACATTGGGACTGGAAACCTTTTCCAGGTCTTATTGCAAAATGCATTTCCCTACCATGTCTAGGCTTTCATTGATTTGTGGCTGACGACTCAAATTTTCTTTGTCCCTGTGCCTAAAGTCTAACTCCCTTTTAAGGTTTCGGGTTGTATATGCAAACAAACCCCACACACTTATATGCATTTCCACTTCACACAGGAATCACAAACAGATGAACTCCACTTAGACCTGCCAAACAAATGCATCAATTAAACTCACAATGGACAAATTTGTGCTTGGTCAAGTGAACCAGCAGAATGTTTCTGATTAGGTGGACTTCAGAAGGAGCTTCCTCACTATGCCCTTCAATTCTTAACTTGGAGACTCTCAGGTCACTGCAAATCCAGTTTTAAAAATTAAATCCTGCTATTTTCTACAAGGATCTCTGAGAAAGTTTGGATCTGTGCATTCCTCAAAGGCACACCTGAGCACGAAGTCCAAAGAAATGTCAATAAGAATCAGTTACTCAAATGCTGGCCCAGTGAACAAATTCCAATACATGCAGCTAAACCATTTTGAATGCTTCCTGTCAGATGGAAAATTATTTATTTCAAATGGGTGCGTGAAAGGACTGGCAGCTGAAAAAAAGCCCCAGTTTTTAATAGAATATACTGAAACTTTAAACATAAGTCTACAAAGATATACCAGTATCTAAATTTTCAATTACAAAAAAACCCCACCAGAACAAACAAACAAACAAAAACTCCAAACAAACAAAAAACCCACCCAACAAAACAAAAAAGTAATGAAAAATATTTAGAGCTCTTTATTTACATTTCATTTTAAATACTCACTCTCTCTGCTGATGTAAAAATATCAAATATCATAACTAGGCATATATGAATTAATTTCTCTCTTAGAGACTGAAGTGCAAAGTATATAAAATAAGAAAAGAACCCAAGGAAGGAGAATTTGTTTCAGGTGACATGAAGATGATACAGCTTTAATAAGATATGTGATTTATCTGTGCAGTTATATAGTGGATAAATAAATTGTGAGATTATTTTAAACACAGATCATGAAGATAGAAAGCTTTCTGAATCCCACCACGATTTAATTCAGTGGTTTTCATCAGGAAGATCCACAGGAAAACTGATTTAGTGCTGGCAAAGACATAGAGACTCTTCAGTTAGCTTGGGACAATTGGGAAACATATTTATCTGACTTGTGGCAACAGTGAACGAGAACTAGAAGAACGTGATATCCAAAATAATCCTCAAGATTTTCAGTATGTAGGAATGCTGAACTAAAAATCAAACCATGACAGTCTCTACAAGTAAATATTTATGAACATTTAGGGTAATGATAGTTCATGAAAGCTTATGAAAACTATAAAAAATATAGCCATGCTACATGCATCTTAATCTATAGCCATGCATTATCAATAAAGTCCATGGAAGACTGCATTAAATCTAAGTTTCAAGCAAAAAGCAAAATAATTTTAAAAATGCTTTCAATAAAAGATGAAATCTTTACTATTTTAAAATGTGGGAGTCTTTTACATTTAATTTGCATTTTAAATAATGCTTGGAGCATTACCCAGTAAGAAATTAACCAATTTGAACAAACCAGTGGGCCCCATATGAGGAGTGATATGCAAAATAAATATAAATGAATGAATAGTAGAATCTTTTAATTTATCAGGTATGGGACGGGTACCATGGAATAATCAGGAAAACTGTTTTTTCCACAATGCACTCTCCAAAACCAGTATCCTCAATATTCCAAAATATTATAAAGAAAAGAAAATCCAAACAAGCAAAAAAGTAGAAGAAAAAGAAAGCAGGACCATGCTGTTCATCCACGCACCTGGAGGAACAACTCCAATACCATCATCAACATCAAAATCTGAGATGTCACTATCACTGATTGGCCGAGATCCTGCACAACAGTAAGGTAAACAAATACCTGAACATCTGGTCATGTTATAATACGTAAGAATATGTTCATTTAACATAATAATGAAATCAAAAAGATGATTTTAAGCCAAAGCAATAGAGAAGGAGAACTCAACTGCAGTGACTAACTGATGTTTCAGAAGATAGCTGAGCCAATTTAACATCTTACAGCTGCTGCAGCCTCCTTTCCCTTTCTCTTCCCCTTAAGTCCTCAGTAATCCTCTACTAGGACAGATTATCTCTGTAAGCCTCCAAAAGCAAAACTCAAGGAAAGGAAAAAAAAACCACTTTTGTGCTACTTCAGTGAATATGCTGAATCAGCTTGCTGAACAGGAAAGGAGATGAGGCAACATATGGTGAGAGAGAGGAAGAGGAAACAGCACTGCCAGCTTTTAGAAAAGCTCAAGTATCTCACAAAAACTAACCTTTAATTTGGTCTCTCTATACATATCCTGCGTTTGGGCATCTATGCAGCAATTACAGCACTAACACATATTTATAGTTCATTCCTGAATGTGCACCGATTTCCTATGCATTGGCTGGAGTGAATGACTTCCATGTTTGAGAAAAACCAGAAAAATAGCTTGGAAATGCATTTTAAAATAATCCCCTACATCTTTCATATTTCTAAGTAAATCTTAGTTTAAATAAACAGAGAAACTACAATGTTGAAATATCTCCTTTTAACATGCCTCGTACAAACCTGAAATCAGACTCATGAAAACAACTGTACCTCCAAAATACATGAATACAAATTCTCTTTTCTGCAAAGGTACACTTTAATGAGCATATTGGAGGTTGAGACTAACTTTATGATGAAAAGTGTTTTTAAGTCTTGTAAGACTTCAAGGACTTCTTTTTAAAAAATAAAATATTTTTAAGTTTTTTAGAAGTATCCAATAATTATAAACTTTATCTTTCTATTCAAAAAGAAATTTATGGAAAAAAATCCTTGAACAATTTTGTTTTACTAATGAAAGCCAAATCAATTCCAGCAGTTTTTCACACTTGAAAGTTATACATCAAAGTTATAAGGCTAACATGTCATAATGTCATAATTTAAATTGCCTTTCTGCAACACATTTTCATTACTTTCATTACTTTTAAAGACTATGAAATAATATCTTTTTTATTTTATTTGGAATTTAAGTACCATTACACCATATCCAGCATTCTTAATTTAAAATTTAAGAGACCTTAATGGAATTTGGACCTACTTTGTAATTTTTTGCTAGTGCTTTCTCCACCATGAACATGTCTTCTTGGCATGAATGGTGATGGATGAGGCAGAGGTAGTGAAGATTCATCATGTGTCTGTAGCTTATACCAATGTGGTTCATCATCTAAAAGTGCTGTCTCCAGCTCTATAAGAATCTAGCAGAAAAATCATCAGATTTAAATTTTACACTGAAGGTACACAGAGAAACACACACACAAAATACATATGCAAATATACTCAAAACCAAACAATGAACTCAGAAGAAATGTGATTGTATGCATCACCTCTCCAAGAAATTCACTTTCTTCTTCTTGTACTCTTGGCTGATCCCATACTGTGATTTCAAGCATTCGTTCTCTAAAATCTCTACGATGTACATGTGAGTAGAGAAAAGTTTGATTCCATTTTGGCTCTAGACTTTTCTTTACTGTTTTGGTCCTTCTTTTACTTTTATCACTGAAACATAAATATTTTTTGTAAATTATTCATAGTGATAAATCAGAAAATACTCATCAGCATGTAACTGTTTTCATTTTCTCTTAGGCAATAATGCCTAAATGAAGAAAGCACTTTCTGCACAGTGGATCAAATTCTTAAAGAAGACTACCAAGTTAAATTGATACTGACTTGCATGATTCAATTGTAAATTTTTGTTATAAATAATCTAACTATAAAAAACTGTAAAAAGGAATTCTTCATAAGCGTTCATTAAAAGTTGATTCAATACATGGTAAATTAAAACGTAACTTTATAAACTGGAATACTGTTACCTTCTGTCAGGAAGAAAATACATTTTTACATAGGGATTTCTGGGGCGTCCATCTACTCTTGGTGGCAAATCTGTTGCCTGTAGAACATTTACTATTAACTGATGTCCCACTTTGTCATACCAGAGTTTAACCTACAGGAATAAAGTTACCAGAAAACATTACTGAAAATGGAGAAGAAACAGAATTTTCAGATTGCATAAAAAATAACCACAATGTAAAAGTAACCGCTGTTCTTTTTTTTTTTTTTTTCCCAGAGACAATGAGATACATTGCATTTAAAACACCTTAATATTTGATAAGGTTAGATGGAAAAGATGATGGTATATACCAAAGACTTATATTTATCACAGCTGAATAAAATTATGGTGCCTGATTATACTTCCATTGTTTATTGTACTCACTGCATAGTCTTGGAACTGTAAGTGCACCTAAACCAGTATTTCTTAGCTCTGCACCTTAAAAGCTACACTAAATAGAAAGCTCTGCCTGCATCTTCAAGGCATAGTCGAAATCTATCTACACAGATTTGTGACCTTTTCAAAAGTGTTTATGGAAACAATAATATAGAGCTACATAATTTCTTGAGAGAATCATTATGTTAGGAAATTTTAACCCTGTTGTATACTCCTGAATTAATATGATCAATATAAAGAAATAACAGAATGTAGAAAACAAAGTTTAAGTACTGACAGTATATTTAATAAGAAGGACTTCAATTAGTATTACAAGAAAGTTCCAAGATGTATATAAATTAAAATGCATTACTAAATAGTGTAATGCTTAACAAATATACAGGCCTTTAAATGCTCCTGTAAAGAAAACAGTGATACGATGCTTGAATCTGCAGATTACTGGACATGTACAGGAAAGTCACTATTTTCAATGCAGAAGCTACAAAATTGCAAGTTTCAAGGCACTTTTATGGGCTCTTCTCAACATAAATTCCTGCACTCTTTGATTTTTAAGACAACAATATCTTATGTCTGCTTATGTCTGCTGATTACAGTCATGGCTTGTTAGTGCATCCAGAGGGTGTCAAAAAACTTTTGAAAGATGTTAATCTTTACCAACACTGAACATTTCTCTTGGCCTCCCAACTGGCCTTGGGAATGTGCAGGGCTGAAGGACCAGCACTTCACAGATTTCCATTAAAAACCCAAGAAAAACAAAATATGCTCACAGAAAGCTGCCCTGGTAGGACCTGAGGCGCATCCCGTAGGGCTCCAGGGCTAGTCGGAGATATAACAGAAATAGAAGGCCTTTCCATCTTCTGAGATTCAAAAGAACTTGAACCTAAAACCACATGAGAAACACATGAACTTACCCTCCAAAATTTGGATAAATTATGAAGTGCTTTTTCTTTGAATTGTATAAAGTTGATGTAGAAAAGGGAGTGAAAAAACTGGTTTTTTACCCCTACATCCCAGATTAAACCTGTCATTTTTTGGTTTATTTGAAAAGACATATAAAAAGAGTGTTCCTCATACATCACTGACAAACCATAGCAGATGTCTAAAATAAAATACTGTTATCTGACTGAATAACACATCTCCCTCCCCATGCAAAATACTCTGATTCTATGAACCTAAGTCTTTGATGAAAACACATCTGTTGTATGGATTATATTCCCAGTAGCCTCTGAAATTTTAATAAGAAGACATGCAGGACATGAATCTGGCATGGAGGATATTTCAGCAACTGCTGGACACCAGCAGTTCTCCCCTAGTGAAACAGAGCCCTCACTAATGGGATGAGCTTGTGACAAGTGCTCACACCTTCCCTGTCCCAGGGAAGGTTTCTAGCTGCATCTCAGGAAAGGCTCAGATGGGAAAAGACTGGGAGCCATGGCCCTCAAATACTCTGGCTGAAAACATTCAAATGGCATAGTTAAAAAAATACCAGTCTTTTGAAGTATAAACAAAAAATTAATCTAACCAAGATTTTCTTGTTAAAAAAAAAAAAAAAAAGAGAAATGAGAACTCTGGACTTACTCTGCTTGGTGCAGGAGGTGAAATCCTGACACCATTTGTACCTTTGGCAGTCCCTTATACCTGTTTTCTCTCTTATGTTAGGGGAAGTAAATTATTATTTTGGTAGTAACGACACAAGATATAGAATGAAAAAATAGAATTCTGCTAGCATTTGAAATCTGTATATGTTTAATAAAATCCATATTGTTTCAAATTTAACACACAAGGCGAAAACCCATTGAATTTTTTCATGCAAAAACCTCAGAGCCAATGCAATTTCCACAGATCATCTTTCAGAAATTTCATAGCTGAAATAGTTTTGCTGGGTACAAGATCATGCTTAAAGAAAAGAACAAAGTGTGTACTCACTAGACTCTAATGGGGGGTGGGAAGTCTCGGGAATCCGTGGAATATCACTAAAATGTGAATGCATAGCAATTAGAAACAAAGGAGACAACCTTTGGCTGTGACAAATACATTGCTGGGACAGTGCTTTAAAAACATGGTTCTGTTTCTGTTCTAACAGGTTACAAGGAAAGAAAGAGGAAATATTTCAAGACGTACTTTCCACTACCATTCATGAAAATCACACTAACACAAACCACGTTCAGGTTAAAGAACTAGCAGATACAACAATACGAGCACCACAATGTTAACATTGTGGATGAATTACAGGATACTTTTACAACTGGAACAATAAAGAAAGAGAAATTTTAGGAAGATAAAAATATACAGTACATAGCTGTACTTCCTTTGCCAAATGAAGTACAGCTATGGTTGTTCAACTATTTTTTTGGAGGAACAAAAATCAAAATAATAAGACAAAGATTAACTCACTAGTAATTTTTATATAAACGTCTCAAGGAGTTCAGAGAATGAAACTGATGAAAATGTCTTACAATAATAAAAAAGAAAAAACAAAGATCATTGGCAATGTTAAACAAACAAGTGAATAATACATTTCTCCAAAGGATAAAAGAAAATGAAACCATATTAGAACTGGGTATGGACATTTTTCAACACATACATATCCAACACATATACAGATATAAGTAAGATAAATTGATTGAGTCCACACATCTATCAGAGTTTTCTCATCAATAAATTTACTCTTCCACCAAAATCTGGATGATGCTAGTTCCTGGCTCTTTCTATTCCAAGCCATCATTGAAAATACCTTACAAGAGCAACAATTATCTAGTATTGCACAAATCGTAACAAAGCAGCAGAGCAGGGAAATGGAAACAAAACTCTTCAGTGAATTACTTGAATGTATTTTCATCCACACGGACTAATCCAAAATTGGAACTGCAATAACATTTCTGAAGAACATTTACAAGATTTTAAGTCTATAGTTGAGAATTTTAAAGGTATTCAGACAGTCTGCTCAGTGAAACACAGAAATCTTTCTGACTTGGAACTCAATAAAACTAAAACTCCTAGTTATGTAAAAGTCACTAACAAAAAAGAAACAGACACTTGTATCAGAAAAAGAGTGCAACGGTGCCCAATCACTGAGCCTTAAAGTCACTTTCTGTGTCCTGCAATTTAAACTTGTGGTGCCTGTGTTTTAAAATAGACTATTTCAGCTCTGTGTTAATGTCTCAAATCAGCTTAAACCTCACATCACTAAACAAGAATGTGCTTCTCCTTGTCTTGACTTCATGAGTCAAGAATAATGTGGTTTCCTCAAACTCATGGAATTATAGCTGAATTAGTCATTCATGACATGGCACAGTACTACTCTACAAACATATGAACAGATTAATGACCTGCTGCACAGCAGGGCTGCTGTGCTGTCTTCTTCCCCTTAACATTTTCTCAGGTCAGACTTTCCAGGGCATTTCTCATCCATTTGAAGTACTTACTTACCATAATCAAACAGATTTTTTCTGTTCAATACAATGTTAAGTTCACAATATTTTCTTGTGCTAGAATATGAACACTCTCATCTGCAGTATAGCACTGTTTATAATAACATCAATTTTAGGATGTCTAAATGAAGGTTCACATGTGCAAGGACTGTTTCAACATGGAAAGTCCCAGCCACAGTGCCAAGTTCTATAGTCCTGGTGTGATTAAAGAAAAACACTAAAACTAATTCTGTTTGGATTTTTTTTTTTCTTCTATTGTCAACAATACAGTAGGAAAAAAAAAAAGGCTAAAAATAAAATTCAAATATTAATTACACATTAATAATAACTTAATAACTGATTCATATTTCTGCTAAGGCAGTGTCACACTATTACAACCAATACATAAAAATTTAATAAAAATCAACATGAGAAACAGATCCACACAGTTTAAAAGAGGATTAAATATTGGCATTTTAATTAGAGAATGAACATTCTAAACAGAAACTATAATCTGAAACTTTTCATGTAAGAAAACTAATTTTATCTAGCCTGCTTTTAATTTTGCACTGCAGAAAATATTCTAATATATGATTTACAGAACAGCTCTTTAGAGAAAAGAGTAGCTCATTACTTAAAATATTCAAAACTAGACTAGTCAAAGAAAAATTAAGTGAAAAGTTTCACAACTGCTTATCTAATACAGTAACAAAATTTTACTCCCCTTTTGGAACAATATGAACTTGGGAAAAGTAGTGTCAGACACACCTCCAGTAAAGAGGTGCCAACTTCAAACTTTGTCTTTCTATCTCTACCTTGTGTGGTGTTACATGATATTACATATTATTATCTTATGGCTGATCCTTTCGTGTCTCGATTACTATATAAATGAAACAAAACTGTACCTTAGGTTGAAACTACTCTGTGCAGATATATGGTTTGTGAGAACCACTATTTTGCACAAGAACAGCTATAATTTCTCTGATGGATATAGTCAAGCCGTTGCTCACTAAAGAAGAACCAAATTCAAATGTGGTTGTAACCCACACTTTTTAGGTTGTTCTAGGAACAGATGTATCATATTCTACACCCCAGAGAGCTTCTAAAGAGTTTCTGACTACCTCTCCCCAGTGCTCATCCTGCTATTTCCAAGTCCATTCCTTGCCATCAGAACCTGTAGATCAATCTGCAGTTTGCACTAATTACTTGAGCAGCTCTCTGGAGTTCAGCACTGCCTGGTTTATGATGGAGGTTCAACGTCCTTTCCAGAACCTAAACCACAGTAACCAACGCTGCACAGAGGAACTGGATCATATCAGAGAAACAACAGTTTTGGCAGCATTATCTGTGGAAATCTAAGCAAAGATAGCTAGCATCTGACAAAGAAAGCAGAGACAAATTGAAAAACATTTGTTTTACCTGTACTATCCCATAGAGCACACAAGAGATGGTGAGTTAGTTACCATGTCACGCTCCTTCTCCGAAAAGTATACTGCCAGAGGATTTTCTGTGCTGTCCTATGTTAACCATCTCTCACATTGTATGCATATTCATAGGTAATTCTTCCCCTCATATTGAGATAGCCAACCCATTAATTCTACTTTTTATAGGTTCCTTATCTACCTTGTGTTGCAGCCATTAGAATTAGTGTCAATTAGTTTCTATGGAGTTTCCACGGTACTATTGCGGTTATACTGTTTAATGTTGTTATGCCTTTAGCTGCTAATAGTGTTATGTGCTTCACATTTTTCCCTAATAAACATCCTACAATTATCCATTACTTAAAATTACATTTGCTGGCAGACAGAGAAATCCAAATTTACAAGACTGAACAAATTGTTTAGACCGCAATTTTGTAACTGGCAGTCTAATTTGTGGGCTTACCGTCCTTCCATTATTCACTTAAGGCAAACTGTGTCATATTTGGGCTTTTTAGACCTAATATGCTAGGAATTTTTAAATCAAGACCATTAAAACTGCTGGTACATTATTTGCATTATTAATACTGAGAGATGAAAACACTTAAATTATGTAGATGAAATACCATTTTCAGGCCTTTCGGGAACTTAGTCCCTCACAGGAATTTTTGCTGTAATGGATTATCACTTAATGCTGTATCAAGCAACTTCAATTTTGCTTAGTCAGCACCTAAAAGGACCCACCAAACTTTGACATACTAGATGTGTTGGATGGGATGAAATAAAATTCCCTGTCATGAATTTGAAACCATCACACAGTTTGGAAAACAAGACAAAGTGGAGCTAGGGACAAAATCAAAGTAATCTGTTAATCAAGCAAATAATTTTCCATTATGCAAGACAATTTACATAGATCATAATTATTAAGAAATAAGAAAGCAGGGAAAAAATCCTCTGCAGTATGCTCTTTCTTTTGATAACTACTATTAGGATTTTGTCTGTTGTACAATGTCTGAAATTTTTGGTTATTTTCAGATGACAGACAGGTAAATCCCAATCTGACATAAAACAACTGGACTTTGACTCATTACTGCAGGATAGAAGGGATCTGTCTTTAGATTTTAAAGTCTGTGCTCTAGGGATATTTATTTGCTCTCATAAAAACCCCAAAAAACAACATGACCCTCAAGCAAAAGAAAAAAAAATTAAGAAACTATAGAGATATAACTCTACAAGAAAAATGTTGCTCTATTATGCAAATAAACTCCATGCCAAACGCCATTTATCTCAAAACAAAAGCAAAATCTAATGTTATCTGGTTTTGACTACATATTAAAAAAATATGTATGGGTCATCCAAAGAAAAACTTTACATTTTATTGGTACTATTTCTGGGTGCACTATTCTAGCGTAAAATCCACTGTTCAGATTCAGGAACATTCTTTGATTTTGAACAAACTTCAAAAAAAGGGTGGTATTTTTCCAGTTTTTCTTCAAGAATGTGGCACTGGAATGCACTCACCTTGTACTTAATTTTTCTAAACTAATAGATTTATCAAATTTGTAAACTAAAAGGACATATTTGTTTTAATACTGGAGTTACCTTAGAAGTTTAAGGGCACAAAACATTTGCAATATTGACAGCAATAAATATGTCTAAAGTCCATTGTTTGAAATGCTAATCTAGCACTTTCCTTTTATATCAGTTCTACAGTTGTACAAATCTATTCCCATGTTTTCTTCAACTGAGATGTGGAATTGAAGTAATGTCCAGTATCAACATATTTCTTTCTTTGCTGATTTAAATATAAAAACTAGACTTCCTAAAATCTCCTTAAGGCATGTTATTTTTAATAACAAAACTATACAACTGAATTTGCAATTTTCTTTTAAGAATATCTCCGAATTTATCTCAAAAAATGCAAAATAAAGCTTCTACTTCCCCAGAGTTTTCAGCTAGATGGTAATTATAGCATTTAACAGCCACTATTATTGCATCAGACTTTCATTTTCCATTACAAGGTCAAACTGATAGGTGGAATTACGTGTTAATGTCAATTTTTTAAGCACTTTAAATAGAGATTGCCATTAAAAAGGCAAAATTTATTTGCAAAATATAGCTACACTCACATAGCACAGACAAAATCAATAATCAAAACATAAAAGGATATTTTAGTCAGAAAGAAAATGAATAGTTTTTGGTTTCTAAAACTGAAAAAGTATCATATTTGAGACAAGAAAAATTATAATTAAGATGAAAATAGCAAATTCAAAATAATCACTTCTTATTGTAAATCATGTGACTCTGTTTCACAAGGTAAATGTGAATTTACAATAAATTATTCATATTCAATTTTGTAAGACCTAGCTCAAAACATTCCTGATATCACTAAAACTGCTATCACTAATGCAGGACAAATCCCCCCAGTTTTATCAATTTGAACAGATATTATTTTCCTTCTAAGGTGTATTCGGGAAACTGAGAATATAAGAATTGTTATCACAAAACTCCGAACCTGGGTTCACAATTAAAAAAAAAAAAAAAACAGATTATAAACATAACACATTTATGCTAATTTTTGATTGAATCTTTTGCTTCCATGTTTGACAACAAACATTTCAGGGTAAATAGAGTCTTTTCAATTACAAGTTTTGTGCTTCCTTTTTTAGCTTTTTAAAGAAGGCCTGTTTAAAATCCTACTAGTATTGGCTTACTAGACTCCTGCAATGCTTCCTTCCACTCATGAAGACCTTTATAAATTATTCTGATCTAGTAGGCTGAAAGCTACACAAAAAACAATATTTATGCTTTTACGTCACTGCAAAGGCACAAGACTGTAAATGGTAGTGAAGAAAACAGACTATACAGAATGTCAGTAACAGAGAGAGAATTGTATCCCATTATTAAGCAGTAAAATAATTAAATCACAAATAATCCCTTTAAGATTCCTATTAACAGAAGTAATATTAAAGTAATATAAAAGAAGGAAGCATTTAGCCTTACCCAATAGGCCTTGAAACAATGATTTCAACTTGAGGTTCTGATTTTGATTCTAAAATAATGTTGTAAACTTCTTCATTTGTAGCTCCAGGCAAGGGTTTACCATTCCATTCTAGAACTTCATCCCCTTGAATATAAGAGAAGTTTATCTCACTTTCATATTCTTTTACAACGAATGAAATCTACATTTTCAAGTAACATAAAAATAATTTAAAATCATGAAAGAGCTGTACTGAAACCTTCAGATACTTTCCTGCCAAGGTGCTTTTTAGCTGGTTGGCTCCCAGTGCTTATATCTTGCACAATGATGTTCTGTTCCTCATGCAAGACTTCATATTTGCAATTATTAACATTTATGATTTTTTTACAAATACTCAAAGTTTTATCAACTACCAAAATTTTGGATGTTTTTTATAAGGAAAAAAGTGGTTTTTCTAACTGCAAAGACTCATCCATGCCTTTTTTGTGTGCTCTGGTCCCGTGCAATAGGAAGAACAGACTTTCACTCATTGGAAACGTGCAAAACAATATCTTTTTTCTGGCAAATAATTTTGTCTCTAAAACTAGTTTTTGAAATTAAAAATAGCTTTCATTAATAAACCCACAAAAACCTAGACCAGAAATAGAAAATTAGGATTTCAGCCCAAATGGTTTAAGATTAATGGAGACAAATTTATTTCCTGTAATTATAATCTGCATTTAAAATCTATAGACAACTGCTGATTTGGTAAGAAAGAAAAAAACTAAAAATGGCCAAAAAGTAGAATATTGTTAGAGACTCATCATCCTTTCTAGTTATTTATTACTATCTGCTTCAGGCAATTATCCTTAAGCCATCCACATTGGCATTGGAGCTTCTGGGTTCTTAAGGCACTACATAGGTACTTTGGTTTGCTAAGACAGCATTTGGAAAGTAGTTGCTTAGAACTGTAGTAAAAATATAAACCATTAAGAAGTGACTATGAAAACCAAATGCTGTGCATAATTCTCACTTCATTTAGAAGCTTGAAAAGTGCCATTAGCACAGCCGTTTATTTGTAAATGTAATATATACATCTAATAGAAATTAAATATTTTAGGACCTTTTTTTGGTTTCTTTTCCATTTTCATTTATAACAGTTAACACTGAAAGGAACACTAATAAAATCCACTGTGCATGCAGTGTGTCATCCTTCAGTGATGTGATTTTTGTTTGTCACAATCAGTTAAAAAAAAATATTTGCATTGCTTCTGTGGAGTGTAATAAGCAGTTCCTGAGCTAGCAAACAAAAATTTACTGCTGTCACTCAGTCCTCTTACCAGCATTCCTCAGGAGTGTCTTTTGTTTTGCTCATACATCCAAGCAATTGGTGTTCATAATAAACTAGAAATGTAGGCAACCATGGCATTTCATAACATTACAGTATTGTTCTGTATTTAAAAAACATTACCATAACACGTGACAATGTTAGTATAAATTAAAGGTTGCATTCAATAGGCCATTCCTAAAAGACAGTATATTTTATACACAACTGATTGATTTACCTGCTCTGAGATGCCCCACCACATCAGCCAAGCTACCTTTCTTCACTTTGGTAATGAAGGCACCGAGTCGTCCTAATTCTGTCATTTTTCCTCCAACAACCTAGTTAGTCATAAATTTATGAGTCTCCAAGCCATCAACCAGGTGTCACATAAAGCACAAATATATAGACTAATCAGTTTTCACATTATTTTTAAAATTACACCTGAAATGTTCATAGACACACCTATTGTCAGTTTGGGTTTTAGAGAAGTTTAAAGCCAAAAAGAAATAAAACTGACACACAATGAATAAAATTGATATTCCTTCTACTGTTTTTGACTAATCAATCTTACACAGTTTGTTAAGTACCTACATTTGTTGCAGAAAGAACACTTAATAAATAAGCAGGCAAATGCACTTTTTACAAATAATTGTCCATCATGTACTTACATTTAAATCGCAAGTGTATGAAATCCCAAAATGCAGCTGGTGCATCAATTGAAAACTTAGCAAATACACTACTATTACATATGGGCAATAAGTTCACAAGACTCTTGATACTGCTAAAACATAGGCACTCTCATCCAAGAACATGACAGGACAAGTCAGCAACTTCTGGCTTTTGTTGAACAAAAGAGAAACTGAAACTGAAGAGATCTGTTCTTGAAGATGACTACAGGATACAGAGATCAGGAACATCAGAAAAAAACCAAGTGCCCTCAATAGGCCAGATTTTATATAAAATACAAAGAAAATGTAGTTTTGCTGACTTATCTCTTTAATTATCTTACTCTCTCCAGTCAAGTGAGGGGCTTTTTGTTCTGGTTTATTTTTGGTCAGGAAAATCCCATAGGAGTTTTATAATAAAATGAAAAAATAGAATGATGGTTCATTAGGTATTAGTTCCCCATGTTGCAATCACAACAACTAGCAGGGGCTTTAATACCAAAAAAGTATCCAGAAGCCTATCTGCCAACAATATTGTCATATGATAGCGTGTAAAATTTATCAGTGAGTGTCTTAGTTCATATTGCATACAACTGAAACTTGAAAAATCAAAGAGAAACTCTACAACTCTACAATCTATTTTTCCTACTTATACCAACCTTTTTTTTCTCACATATTCAAATAGAATTGTTTGCTGGCAGTAAAGATCAGCTTTTACTATAGACTACTGAACATTTAGTAGAGTGAAGCTGTTTTCATCTTTTGTATTACCATGGCACAATATCTCACTTCAAGGTGGGAATATTTCAGATCTTGCATTCTTTCTGTTGTCGTCAGTGGAGAGGGAAGGACACCCAAATTAAATTCTATCAAAGTCATCTTTGTTGCTCCATAGATTTAAAAATATACACAGAGAGAGAAATGCTTGAACTGCTACACTGTATTCCCCACTAGCTTCAGAAACAGAACTCTCTCTAAGTGTTCTGGCAATTTAGACACATGAACCTAAAAGTCAGCCAAAAATGTAAATTAGGGATTTAAATCAATTGGACGGTGTTGCCAATATCTAAATTTTGGGGTGCTAGATTAACTGGAATTACATTTAATATAACCCCTACTATGATTTAAGAGGATTTTTGTGTAAATATTTGCTTTTTTTCTACAAAATTTCTGTTTTCAAATGGTTGTCTGGCTCTTGAACACAGACCTTGTAAGAATTTGCATCCAGATGACATTTATGTATGTCAATTATAAGATTAATTACTTGACCAAATTGCAAACAGCAGAGCTAGAAAGGGCAGGACTCCATTAATGCATTGCCATGTGTAGTATGTATCTTGCAGACAGGAAGCTGAATAAATATACATTTTTAATCAAAATGGTTCAGCCCCTTTGTCATGAACAACTGAAGACTGTTTAGAAGGAGTAAATGTATTTATAGTCATAATTTATCTGTATAACTTTCAAAATTTAGGAAAAGAGAAGAGTACATTTTTTGTCAAAAGACCATATGATTGGAGAGTCCTCTAATTTAATGTGTTACACTTATATGTCTAAGGTCAGCAGAACTTCTTTTCATTTAGCACATAAATCATGTAATACTTACTTTTAGCCCCAGTAATGCACCTGATTCTTTAGGCATGGTTGTTCTCTTGTTAAGAATAACACGCCCAATTAAGCGATCTCCCTCTTTGGAGGGCTGCCACGTTACGGGATGCTGTTAAAAAACAAGCAATTAAATTGAATTGGAATTTTAAAAATGTATTTAGATGCATATGTATAAACCAATAAAATTACTGCATCATCATGTCACAGTTGACACAAACATCCTTCAGATGTGTTACATAATGCACCTGAGTTTTCCATGAGTATATCTGTTGGACCCTGGCTACATTAAATATTTATGCCTCTTGGAAGAAAATCTCTGCATTAAGTCTACAGATAGAACTATAATCCAGTTCAAACTTCAATACAATTAAACATTTTCAATATGCCTTAGATAATAAAATGAAATATTTATTTTTAAATTGCACGTCTCTGAAAAGCACATTCAGAAATTCTGTTCTTTAGAATAACATATGTTATGCAGGTCTACCATATGAGGGTTCATTATATAATAAAATCAAAATGATGCTTTCCAATTCCAAGTCTTAAAAAAAATCACAAATCTTTCCCAGAGCAGCATCACACTCACAACTGCTTTTTCTTTTTTGGTTCATAGTGAAATTAAGTGCCGTGTCTATAAAGGAATTAAATTCAAGTTAAAATTCAGGCAATTTTACAAATATGCATATCGATAAAACTTTCTTTCTGATTTCCATTTCCTTAGAAGTCTAAAACAAATTTTCATATGATTTGTGTAGAAGATTTCTTATAGTCAAATATCTATGCTGAACTGAAATAATTAGCAAACATTTTAACTTATGATTATGAATCCCTATTTTCTATTTCTTACCGAACTAATAGGGGACGTCTCCCTGCTGTGCCACGTGGCAGGATCCAGCCAGTAATAATCCAAGTCACCTGGAAGAATATGAATAGAAAGAAATGTGTAATCTCTCAAACAGAGAAAGATGTATGAATGATTACTTCTGCATGCATTAATTTTAAAGTGCAATCGTTTGATGAAGGAAATGCAAAACTTTTCTTATGATTCAAATCAATATATCAATTTGAAAACAATATAGTGTATTAATATGAAATAATTATATTTTATAATTACTCTGCTTTTTCATGAATTGCACCTTAGAATTGGTTGTGCACACTGTCTATTTTTACCTTTGCTCAGTCCAAAAATGGACCCCAAAGCATCACATTCACAGCCATTCTCCTCCCCACCATTTCCATAATAAACACACAGGACTACAGCTAATGATGACACGAGAGGGAATACTCCACAAAATAGGCACTTAGCTATAGCTAAGGACAGAACAGTAAACCATGCTCTAGAATCTGCAAAGATCAATGTTGTGACAACAGGTACTGTACAGAGCGAGAGGCACAGGAGTAGGAAATAGAGTACCAGGGGGAACAGCCACACAAATACAGCAAATAGTACCAACAGCAGGTACAAGGCTGCAATCTTCTCTTTCACTTGGGACAAACTTATATGCTGTGTACCTCAAGAAAAAGACCATGAATTACAGGGCTCTGGAAGCCATCAGCCTATCAGGACAAGGAGGGCAGTTTTGGCAATGTATCTTCAATATCTTACTTTATAAAAGAGATCTCTGTAACACTATTTTATGATGTCTGTGTTTATTTATAGTAGTGGATCGAATAGAAACTCAAACAAAGCATGCAAGGTAGAAGAAGATACCTTCACATGTAGAGATTTTTTAATTTTTTCTCTACAAATATCTAGATGCCAATTATGAAATACAATTTGTAACATTTTCTGTAACTCATACAACCTTTAATAGCTTACCATCTACATGATCATATGCCCAAGTTTATTTTTAAACAGCATATTACTATCATATGCATAACCTCATGAGGCAGTTTGTGGTTTCATTAGCTACTGCAGTACTGCAGGTTGGGAAAACACATTAAATCACATTAAAGATCTTTCAGTTTTATTTTTAGGATCCTTCCTTGTGCCTCTAAAAACTTCAAAATTACAAGAACAACAAACCCACAAACTACACTGACACCTGCAGTAAGCTCTATGATACAAAGCTCCCCAAGTTTCAGTAATGGACTCAACAGTAACACCAAAAATGAACTGTCTCCTGTGTGGGGCTGGCCTGTCACATGCCAAACACAACACACTTTGTCTTCTTGTTTCAGAGTTATTTGCTTAGCAATAGGGAAAGCAATAGTTCAGCTCCAGCATGCAGACGAATGTATCCAAGTCCTCAAACATATTTCTGCTCACTCCCATTGTTCCCTGCTTTCTTTTCCTTCTTCCTTCCTAGATTCAGCTACTTGCTCCTAGTTTCCCTGCCAGTCTTCCTCCTGGTTACTGCAGATCCATTTACTTCATGCATCTAGCATCCTTCTCCACCTAGTCCCTGCTGCAGCAAGATCCTCTCATACATCTTCTGTCTTGTCTAACCTGCTGATTTTCCTATTCTTACCATCTACCTACCCTTTGCTGCCTTTTCTTCCCTGCCCATTTTTTTCTGTCTTCTGTCTGCTTCTGCTTCTGGCTTTAGTGTCCTTTCTGTATTTTAATCCCTCTTTAGCCTCAAAACCTTTGATGCTAAGCTACATTCCTGCACCCTCCTTCCCACATCTAAACCTTTAGGTGTCTATCCCTTTTTCCCTCTTCTGTCTGTCCCATGCTTTGCTAAATTCCAAGCCATCAGCTACATCCACAGCAGCTGGCCATGACACCAATTCTCTCACCCTCTGCTCTCAAATGCAGCTCTACTGAGCTGGAACGTGAATGATATGCTCAGAAGCTATAAAGGCAGCTATCAAATCAAACATCTTGACTGAAGGTCACTGAAAGTGGTAAGTCTACCATTTGGTAATACTTTAAAAGCTGCAAGAATATATGAATTGGATGGAGAAAAATACACATTCTTTAAAAATGACTCAATTTTAAAATTTCCATTAAGATTCAGTATGATACAGACCACTGGCACACAAATGTCTGGGGCAATTTACAACTATAAAAAAGATTATACAATGGAAAATGTCAGTTAATCTATTCATAAACACTCATCAAATAGAACATAAAAGTTAAGACACAAATGAAAAAACTCCCCAAATGAAACATTAAAAACATTTTATGCCAGCAACACTGATACAAGGGACATCTGCAGTTCAGTACTCCGTTATATCTTTGAAAATAATTTCTCCTTGGTCATCCTATGCCATTGCTGTTTCTTTGCCTGATGCCTATTTATGGTATTCTTGCACCGCCACACTCCAGAACTCACTCTTTAATTGCACAAAATAACTTCACAGCAGCAGTGTTATGGAGATCTGGGAATAGGTAAGTAGCATGCAAGAACTTACTAAGAGCAAAGCTTCAAAATTTCAGGTTTTCTCAAAAAAATCCTCACCAAAACTGAAAACAAAAATCCCTATACACAGAGAACACTCAATTGGCCAAAGTCATTAAAAATAACTAGTAAAACAAGAAAAATTTAAGACATTAAAGAGAGGAAAAAACTACTTTTATAAGGAGAAAATAATAGCTTTATAGGCTTAAACTGCTTTTAAATACTTTTTAAACCATTCTTTAAAAACATGAACTTAAAAATAATAAGCCCTCATAAAAATACACATATAGTGTATCATTATTTTTTGTACATTACTGATGTATTTCTAAAACATATTATGAAAAATGCATTTGCAGTTTTAATGTATGATTTCCTTAAGACCAACTGAGTAAAACAGAGTATATATTTGTAAAACCTTGTTTCCTAAGGGAAGAATTTAAAAGTTGTATCCTAACAGCAAGGAAATGCTTTTCCTATTAACAGGCTGCAGTTCAATTACTTTACTCTTGGATGCACATGGATACAATAATAACTTACAGAATACAAATGTGTTGAGCTTTTTCCATAAGTCTTTTGCAGCCTTCCATCAAAACTCTAGATGGGGAGTAAAACTCTTAATAAATTCTCATTGTTTTTATATCTGAAATGTGTGCTTTCAAAATAAAGGAAAAGCTAACTCATACAACCAAAAATCCATTTTCTCAAAAATACTTTGTCTTCAGCAGCACTATTCCAAAAGCAGCACTATATACCAAAAGCTAATGCTGGGATACTGTGATTTCAAGTAAGATCCTGAAAAGCTGAGAATTTCTGGAAAAACAGCCTTGTCCCTCTCACAAAGCCAAAACAAGCACAAAATATGAGAGGGCCTGTTATTGTGTATCAACAGTTATGCTGATTTCCAAAGAGTCTTGAATACTGGGGATAAAATACCCCGAGATGTTTTCCCAAATCCATCCAGACTGTATTCAGAGACTACTGTTATTCAGCAAAGAATGTGCTCCAGCAATTTGCTCACATTCGTATGTGCTGGATTTGCAGGAGGTACTAAAGAAAAGAAGCAGAATCTAATGATAAAAGTCAGTCAGCCCATGTTAGGCACTTAATTGACCATTAGCAGCATGCTGCTGCTAATTAACACAGAAGTTCTATCAGATAACTAAGAAACTTAGACAAATATTTTTCAGATGCTACATCTAAAATTTCTCTGCAAACTGAATAGTCAGACTACATCTCTCTAATTAACTCACAGAATCATAGAATGGCTTGGGTTGGAAAAGACCTTAAAGATCGTTTCGTCCCAACCATATCTTCCACTAAAACAGGTTACTCCTAACCCCATCCATGGCTTTGAACACTGTCAGGGATGGGGCATCCACAACCTCTCTGGGAAACCTGTTCCAGCACCTCACTCCATTCACAGTCAAGATCTTATCTAAATATTCTCTTTTTCAGTTTGAAGCCATTCTCCTGTGTACCATCACTACAATCACTTGTAAAAAGTCCTTCTGCAGGTTTGTTGTAGTCCTTCTTTAGGTAGTGAAGAGCTACTAGAAGGTCTTGCCAGAGCCTGTCTTCTTCAGGATGAACAACCCCAACTCTCTTAGCCTGTCTTCATAGGAGACATGCTTCCATCCTCTGACCATCTCCATAGCCTTCTCTGGACTCACTCCAGCAGCTCCATGTCCTGCATATGTTGGGAGCCCAGACCTGGATCCAGCACTCCATGTGGCATCTCACCACAATGGAGCAGAGGGACAGAATCACCTCCCTCAACCTGCTGGCCATGCCACTTTTTAGGCAGTCCAGGATGTATTTGGCTTTCTAGGCTACAAGCTGCCAGCTCACGTTGAGCATTTCATTCACCAACACCTCCCAAGTCCTTCTCCTAAGGGCTGCTCTCAATCCATTCTCCACTCAGTCTGTACTTGAGGTCTGTTGATAAAATCCACCTCTCTCCAGTTTAGAGGCAAGGATGCCATATATAGGACAGTGTCAAATTCCTTGCACAAGTCCAGGTAGCTGATGTCACTCTTTCTTTATGCTGCAACCTCATTGTAGAAGGCAACTAAATTGGCCACACATTATTTGCCTTTAGTGAAGCACTGTTGGCTGTCACCAATCACCTCCTTATTTTCCAGTTTCCTTAGCAGAGTTTCCAGGATGATCTACTCTATGATCTTGCTGGGCACGAAGGTCAGACTGGCCTGTAGTTCCCAACACCTCCCTTTTCTTTTTCTCTTTTTACAAATAAGGATTATGTTTCCACTGGGCACTTTCTTGATCTCCCAGTTCCTGCCTTTGCCTGTGGCAGCCTGGGCAGTGTGGCTGGAGCACTTCTCAGTGAAGACTGAGGGAAAAAGTAATTCAGTACCTCAGTCTTCTCCATATTCCAATCAGGCCTCCCCTTTCCTTCTGGGGAGAGCCCACATTTTCTCTACTCTTCCTTTTATTACTAACACACTGTAGCCACTTTCCTAGTTGCCCTTGATGTCCTCAGCCAGATTTAATTCTATCAGGACTTTAGCTTTCCTAACCTGATCCCTGGCTGCTTGGACAATCTCTCTGGTGAGCTGCTGTTACAGATGTGGTACATCCTACTGTTAAGCAGGAAGGTACCTCTACACCCAGGAAAAAACATGATATCATTTTATCAGAAAAATAATTCAGTGTATAAACAATATACGCTAAAATCATTCAAGTTCAAGCTGCTAACTAACCCCATTAAGAAAATATGTGAGTATCCTGCCTTGGCAAACAGCCCTTGCATTAAGATGGCAAGCAGAGAATTCAAAAGCTACCTATTGCCTATTTCTATAGAAAGCTTCACAAAAATGCTCATTATCTCTTAGTCTCAAACCAACCTTCTTCAGATGACTACAGTTAAGAACTTAAATCCTTGCAGGACAAGATCTGTGTTTTACCATCTACACAGTTCCAGGACAGGCTGGCTCATGCAGTTTGTGGGAAGAATGCATCATAAGGCTGTGAAATTTAGCATTTTCTTTTGTAGTGAAAATATATAATTGCACTGGACTTCAGTTCCCTGCTGGTAAATGTCCTAAGCACTGAATATTGACATGCTGTAAGAGTCCAAAGTTAAAATAAAGACTAGTACACCTTAGAAGTGACAATTTATATATATAATACTCCTATTTTAGATACAAATGTGGCACATAGCTCTCAAAACTAGAACTAGCCTCTAAAATCGCTTCCTCAATTCAGTATTTATTTAGGTATTCTCATTTAATGATGAGATATAAAATTACTTTTCTGTATCTTAATTAAATTTCTGAGTAACAAAAAAAAACATTGGAAAAGGGTCTACACAGCTTTATCAAGCACTAGGCTTTCAGATTTAGATAACTGACAATCTTGGCTTATTCAATACAAACTGAAGACAAATGGTTATTCCTTACTTTTGCACTTAGAAGATAAGAACATTTCATACTCCTTCTCATACAAAATAAACATGTTTTTGAAACAATCCCCTTGGTTTAGAAACCTTTTTTGAAGTGGTAGTTACATTGTGGACAAAGTGATGCTGATTGATATTTTCAAACAAGAAATATAGAAATAATTAGGCAAGGAAGTAGTGAACTGAAGAAATATTATGTAGATAGTTAAGGGCACTAATATTAAGCTAAAATCCAGTGAAAAGGAAAATCCATTTGACTTCTCCCCTAATTACCATTGCAAAGTTGTTCCTTTACAAGAGTTTGCAAATTCATAATTATTTTTTATTTTGTAAAGGAATGATTTGCCCATTGGTGATTATTAAAAAGTTTTTCAATGTATTCTTTTTTTGTCTGGACATCAAAGACAATTTTCTGTGATCTGTTTAAAATTAGTTTCTTATCCAGATTTAACAAAGAATTTTTATGTCATAGATTGTGATTTGCTTTTAACTAGGTGTACAGGTTAGACATATGCATTTTTATAATGAAGTACTGCACTTGTGTTCATTGATGAATGAAGGTTGCTCAAAAGACAGATTTCCAAAAGACCTTCCAACACAAACACAATTGGGCCCATTTCTGTGTTTCACAAAATGGATTTCCTACCCAAATTATTTCAGTGTTGTCTTAAGGCTTTATAAGTCACTGAAAGGAAGGGTTACTAATCTTGCCAATGGAAGCTTAAAACCAAAAATCACAACCTATCTAGGAGTAAACAAATGGAGAAGTTTTGAATGTTCCCAAAATTTTTAACATGGACACAAGTGACATAAGGAAGCTGTTCTAAGTTTCCTGAATGTGTAGGGAATCTTCTCATGAACTCCCTGAGCCAACACTTAGTAACTTCACTCAAACACCCAGAGTCTTCAAAAGTTCATCAACACCTTTCCAGCTAGATGTTTATTTTTATCTCAGAGACCATCTAAACTGCTATTCTTATTGAAAGCATGTGAGCCCAAGAGTGTGTATGATTCACAGAGGGATGGTCCTCAAAAGTATATTCTGTAGGGTCATGACAAAGTGTGACAGATGTAGAGATGTAAAATATTAAGCAAGATGCACAAACTTCTATTAATCTGAAAGTCGTTTTACAAGGTTGATTAAAAATATTTTCTTGAGGATACCAGAAAAATGGTTAGCATCAGGAACTTAAAATCAGCAGAAAAACATTTTGATTTTGATACTCTGGCATTTAAAGATTTAAGGAAAATTTTGCTGTCTAATTGTTGTCTCTGATTTTGCTGAGTGGGATTGCTCTCTTGAGTGGAATCTAATTTTCCAGATGGATGGAAGGAGATGTCCTTCTAGAAATGTAGAGCTTCTCTGAAAAAATTTATTATTTCTATTTAATTCCAATTCAATATTGACACCAACTTGTGTCAACAGTTTCATTAAATTCCTGTTTCATATAATTAACACTTTCAGTTTTGATATGATTTCTTGATAATATTTTTGTTCAGCCTATAATGAAATTTTAAAAATGTATAGCAAGTAATCTCAAAAAGTCAAATGGTCTCATAATTTTGGATACGTATGTACACAGCTGCCTGGTACACTAAAGGTCTGACAAGTTCTTAATATTTTTTCTGCTGTTTTGAAAGAATTCCCAGCACTTCAAATATACCATGCTGTTCTTCAGCACAACACATTTTTCTTCCCCTGTGGGTTGGTTTAGGTTTTTTTCCCCTATCTCCTGTACACATTAAACCAATTGAGTAGGTGTTGATTGCAAAAAAGGTAATATTTCCATTTTGGTCTCCTTTGGTATTTTTCCTCTGAGAATTTAAAAAATTCTTAAGTTTTTTTATTTTAGTATTTTAATTTTTTTTAATTTTAGTATTTATATTAACAAATTATCATTTAAAATCAAAGCTGAAAATACACTCTCCTCAAACCCCAGGCTGTTTCTATACACCCAAATTTTAGCTAGAAATTTTAACAAGGATGAAGAAAACAGAAAAGAAAATGGCTGTAAAGCAGCAAGCTGTAAAGCTCACACATTAGAAGTACTGTGGTTTTTTTTTTTTGGTTTAGTGTTTTGTTGATTTGGGGGTGGCTTTTGGGGTTTTTTTGGTTTGTTTTTTTTTTTGTTATTGTTTCTGTTTGTTTTGGGTTTTTAATTATCATTCATGAGTATCCTCAGTTATGCTGCAGTAGAAGATAATGAGAGGTTTTGTTTCTTCAGTTCAGAGGGCAATACTGCAGGGAGACTCTTTGGAGTGCACTCTGAGAGATCACTGACACTTGCAAAACAATAAAGCAAAGGATCTTTGGAGCTTTGCTTCCCACCAGTAGAGAGGAAATAGTTAAGAATGTGATCATGAATAAACTCATGATCTTCAAAAAGAGAATGAAGCTGAGCAGAAAAAAAAAGCCAAAAACTTTCTAGGAAAAAAAAAAAAAAAAAAGAAAGAAAAAGAAAAAAAAAAAAACCAAACAAAAAACCCACCAATAGAATCCTATTGCCAAATAACCAAATCAAAGCAAAACACTCCAACCTTAGAGAAAATTAGGAAGCAGACACAACAGCAAAAGGAGTCCAGCTATCATGGAAACAGTTAAGAAATAATACCAATATTGGAAGTAGAACCAGGCCAATTCAGAAGAGGGAGAAATGCAGTCAAAGACTGACCAACTAAATCATAAATGTTTCATTTTCTGGAAGAATCAATGGAAAGTTCCCTTTGCATGTGTACCTTACAGTGAACAAGTACCAGGAAGCACACAAGACATAAGTAGAAACACAAAATAAAATGCCAACAGCAATGTATGCAAAAAACAACTGAAATAATTCTGCAACTATTTAGTCCCTACTACTTAGCATCTAGTACCAAGGAGTTGCCAATCTAGAATATTATGTAAAGAACCTGCTACTATTTGGCTCTATCAGCAGATGTCAAATATTTTCATTTGAGCAGGAGTTTTGTTTATGAGCATGCCATGTTAAGAGCCACACCAGAAGAAGTGTCTAGCCTAGGGTGAAAATTTATTTAGAAAATAATAGTCTACATATATTCTAACCATATTTGGCTAAAACTGATAACAAATACCCCCTGAAGTATTCATTAAACAGGCCTGTAGTGTTTGTCTGGAACACAGTAATAGTCAACACTCACACTACTGTTCCATGTAATGAAACAGAAACATGTTAGACTTGTAAGTGACTTGACCCCAAGGACAAAGGAATGGCTTTTCATAGTAGGCCAGAACTAGACTTCAAAGCTGTCCTGACAAACTAGAAAAAACAAACTGGAAATAGAAAATCAGGCTCAGAGTAGACAAGGAAATGGCTCCACACTCAGACCAGGATAAACAAATGTAGAAACAGGGAGAAATCCACCAGCTGAGAACTAGCAGTGCAGAAGATGATGGGGGGGATGCAATTGATCTCAGTTGTAACAGGAGAGGATGGCACACGCCTGTCTGCTGTTGGAAAACCACTATCCTTGCCTTTTGGGAATTACAGGGTTGGCCAGAGACCAAGACTTCAGTGCCTTTCCTACTTTTGCTACAAAAATACCTCCAAAGGTCACACTGGTGAGGAACTTAAGGTTTTATTCTTCATTCAGTGGACTTTGTTTTGCTTTGTTGTCCATCAAGGTTTGTTTTTTGGGCAGTCTTGTACTTAACCAATACCCTGACATAAGAGCTGACCTTGATGACAGCTCATTCTCTCAGGTTCTGTCCTTGCAGCACACAGTTCAGTTTCCAGAGAGCAATATTTAGGATACTGAAGAGTCATTATGGGGGAGAGATGATATACATTTAATGGACAGAGAGCTATAGATAGCCTGGTTTAACAGTCCATTGTAACTCTATAGTCAGGGGGTGTGGGGCTCTGTGATTCTGAAGCATCTTTTAGATCTGCCAGGTCCATGCTATTCCAAAGGCTGGAGACATGCTGCTGATTGCCCATTGCCCACAGCACAGCCTTGAAGCACCACAACACAGGGTGTCACTGCTCTGTATTTCTCAACCCCAATCCCATTTCACCTTCTTCATCTACTTTTGCCAAGATGTGCAGGAGACCTCTGGAATGCAGTTTACAGCCATCTACGCAGTGAATAGCTTGAAGAAGAAACAGGGATTTAGCTTCTTTATGTACCTATAAACAACTTATTAAGCATGAGAGAGTGCAAGGCTGTGACCTTTGCCAAAGGTGTTCTCCAGTCTTATCCTTTAAACTCCATGGAGAGCGAAGGCTGACCATTGTCTTTCCCAACCTCAGCATTCTGTCTTGCTGATATTCCTGCTGCTGCTTCTGTTCCATCTTTTTGACTGACATTAAATCATATTTTCTCCAATGCATCCCTCAATATTATGCTCTCAGTAAACTCTAATTCTCCTCTAAACTCTGTAGAAATTAAATAGATTTCTAACATATATATCTTAAAATATAGTATATAAAACATTATTTTCAAGAGCATAAAACCTCTTTCATGACTTATTCTAACATACATTTTTAGGATTAATTTTTCTAGTGAAAAAACTGCTTTTCAAAATCAATTTTTATAGACAGTGTTATCAACTACTTAGATATAGGATTTTAAAGTTATTTGTTATTCTCAACACACTGCATAATCCCCAAGGAACTTGCAGTGGTGGATCCTTCATCTCACTTTCCCCTGTGACCCTTCAGTGATTTAGCTGAGGACCTTATTTCAAATACAAAAGGGAAAAGCTGATGTCCTTCCCTGTGCAGAAAAGTGCAGTGCATCAATATAATCATGCAGAAATAATGTACAAAATAACCAGAACTGTACATTTATTATAACCCATATATTATTATAACATAACTGCATCTTATGATAAACAAACATATTTTCATTCTATGTACATGAGTTTGATGATTTTTCCCCCTAAATAATATGCAAAAAAGAAAAGTAACATAATCACATTCCATTCTGAACTTTTTCAAGTTCCTAAGAAAAGAATAATTCAGGAGATTGAGGACTTGTCAATTGTCTTCTGCCAAAAAAAAAAAAAAATACACAGGAATTTTCATTTGTTTCCTGAAGTAAATTTCTAAATTCGTTATCCTTGACTTCTCCAAAATGCAGAAGTCATGATGCAATAGGAATATTTTTATTATTTTCAGAAACATTTCTATTTTGATGTGCACTTTCCAAACACAGATTTTTTTAAAAGCTCATTCCATATAGCATTGCTACTGTCAAATTATGTTTAACACATGAGCTTTCAAAATATAAACATAACTGAAACACATTTAAAAGCAACATGGTTCTTTATTCCCTCTTTAAGCTGAATATATGCTACAATTAACAATTTAACATTCTGAGGATACAACATCTCCACTAAAACTGCGCAGTTAAATAAATCTGTTCATAAAAGGATATAATTCTGTTTAAAAATATGAAATATAAAAAAAATAATTAAAACCTCAGCACTATATAGCTCCTTATTTACCTGTCCCTGAATGCAACGTATGGAGCAGAAACTGAAGAAACCCAGCAAACATAGCAGCTTCAACAAGAGAATACTTAAAGCACAGCTGGCACCTAGTAGGTTGCCGAATCCAGCCTGCAACTGTAGCAAAACCGTAATGCCAGCAAAAATCCACTTCAGTGTGAAGGAGACGATCTCAAAGAAGTCATGAGGTCCTTGCGTCCTGATCCTAAGCCAAATTATTCTGCAGTGTCAAACATTCAACACCAGTGACACCAAGCAGGGCTAACGAGAGCTCTTGTCAGCAAAACAAATCTCTGCAGTGTAGTGCAAGCATCGATTACTGCATTAGTGTGCTGCAATGACAGCAGGGAGTTTCAGCCTTTAGAAAGAGTTCATGGTTTTAGGAATCCGGAATCAAGGATCCTTAGGAAACAAGATGGGGGGGGGGGGGGGGGGGGGGGAAAGCTCCTTCCTCTCTGGAGAGAAGAGGAAAGAAGTTTCTTAGTGCTTTTAAGCCAACAGTAGACACAAGCTCAGGCACCTAAGTAATCAATACCACTGCTGCAGTTATTATTTATATTCAGCAGTGGTGCACTGAACAAGTTTAATCAACTGCGTAGCCAAAGCAATTGTGTTTTGGAAATGTGGTTTTTTAAATTTATGTAAGACATCCCAAGCTACAGTTTTACTTCTAGCACACTAAAAACACAAACGGCCCTTGAGAAAACTTACCACTTTTTACAAATTAATAGGATAATTTAATTCTTTTCATATGTAACAGATGTGTGCATGGAAACATAATTTTATATAAGAAAAATATACTCCAAATAAAAACCCCCAGGAAATAACATTTTGTATTCCAAATTACATGTTCAAGATAAAACAGAAAAGCAGAACTTGTATTTGCAAAAGCCAGATGATTAGAGAATTATAGCTAATAGAATTTACTAAAGTACTTAATCTACTGTAATTGTATACAAATGATACAACAATAAAACTATTTCTGTGGCAGAGGTAGCCTTCCTCTGTACAAACAGATGGTTTTCTGCAGCCTATCTACATACTGCAGGACTTCCAAAATACAATGCAGGACATCCAAAATACAAAAAACCTGCTGTTTAGAAACTAAAATGTGAGAAAGCAAAGCAAACAAAGAGAAGCTTAGAAGGGATAAAATATAAATAGTAAAGCTAATGAGAGCTTACAGCTCTTTCATACTTAACAATATATGGATCTGTTAGTAATAATAAAAATAAACTTTTAATCAAGTTGTTTCCCTGTAATTCTGGATCAAACCCAAGGTACTGAACACTCTCTTTCACATTCCCATGTCAGTCAACAGCAAAAGCCACAGAATATCCCTGGACATTGCTGATTTTAAGTGCCCCCAGTAGCACTCCTGTATCAGCAGGAGGAACATACAACTGTCTAACTCTGCCTTATTCACAGAAATGCCTTGATAGGAGATGGTTTTTTGGAGGAGAAAAGTGTCCAGTCTGTATATATTTTAAGAGACAGTGATCATCTGCTACTGACCAAGAAACATATACCCAGCTTTCTCCTAAAGCCAGAAACATTTCTTGCAAAAGAAACAAAAGACCGAGTATGTCAAGTGCCTGATGCTTTCACAGCACATCCAGTGACCCTTCTGCATTCCCCCCTGAAGGATGAGCTCCTCTTCTGCCAGGGCAGGCATTGAGGGCTTTGTGTCACTTTCAGAACACAGCACACCTGGGTCCTTAATATGCACCTCACCTCACCTGCACATGCTAAACAAGGCAGGGGATTTTGTCATAACAAAAATCAACAGATGAAAAATTCTTGCTTGCTACAACCTCAGAATTTGTAAATGAGACTGTACTATATAGGACTCGCTTTCTGTCTTATTTCAAGTGTTCCTGTCATTCCCATGGCATACATGTGTCTGTGAAAAAAATAATGAACTAACCTGAACACATTTAGAAAGGTTGTTTGTGCCTCATGGTGTTATTAAAGCTCTCACTGTCTCCCACTCCCCTATGTGATAACTCCTCCCTGCTCCTCTAGCAGGCAGTTCTTGATGCCCATTTTACCCACTGCTATCTCTAGCCATGAGTTCTGCCCAAGTCCTGCCTGACACCCTCAGATGGCAGAGGTGTCTGCAGGTATTTGCTGAAAATAAGGGAAGAGAGGAGCAACAGAAGAACGCTCTGAGGTCAGAAAGGTCATTTTGCAGAAAAGAGCAGTACCACCAACTCCAGCATGCATTGCTCATCCCTAAGGGTGGATTTCATTCCTCCCAGCCCCAGACACATCAAGCCTTTTGGCTGCCCCCAAAGGCTCACCTGACAGCTTAAGAATAAAGTACTAATAGTTGGTCTATTTATTTTTACACCATTAATAGCATCAAAGCATAGGAAACTAACTGTAAAACAGGACATCATTCCATTTTCCTAGTAAAAATACATAATTAAGTTGTAACACATTTTCAAACTTTGCACAGGATAACATTGCCTTTGTAATCTCTGCAGGGTTTTACCTTTGCAAATGATTTTATTGCCACTATCTTCTGAGGCACATTACACTACACATCTGATAGTTAGATATTGACCATCATATTTTAGCCCTTCATAATCTTCCTGCTAATAGCTGGTCTAGATATTAACTTGTATATGATACTCCTGCAGTTATAAAAATTTCTAAGACCATTAGAAAAGCATGAGATTGCTTAATCTCACACAACTCTACCATTATTCAAGTTTTAAGAGAATAAATTCCAAGAATAAAACATACTGTTCACCTTTATGCCTGGGTGAAAATGCAACTGTCCTCTAAACCAGAAGTTTCACAACAATTTTTTGTAAAGAGGAAAGTCAGAGAATGGTCCCAAGCTTAATTCTGTACCACAAAAAGACCAATCCAAGTAAAGAAACCCCTATGCTTAAAGTTGGAATTTAAATTAGAAAATCAGGGAAACAACAAAAAAAGATCTGTATTGCAGTCTCCAGACCTCAAAGCCAAGTTACAGTGGGTAAGATATTCTAATACAATTGCAGGAGTCTTAGATACAATATTAGGTATTGCATGTGACATTTTGCACTGTAGCCCTGTCTGATCTGCTTCAAAAGGTCCTGGCTATTGTGGGAGATGGACAGTGACCAGACAAAGCACATTCCACACCTCTACAAGCAGGGAAAGAAAAAGACACTGGGATGGTTATGGAACAAATCCTTCTGGAATGCAGTCCCAAGCCCATGAAGGCCAAGAAGGTGGCTGGGAACCACCTGCACAGCTCTACCAAGGGCAAATCTTGCCTGACCAGTATGGTTTCTGGATCTGCAGGCAAGGGGACAGCAGCAGATATTGTTTAATGTAACTGTAGCACAGCTTCCAACCAAGTCTCTCACAATATCCTTCCATTCAAATCAGAGAACTATGGATTGACTGGTGAGCTGTGAAGTGGGTGGAAAACTGACCTAATCACTTCACTCAAGTGATGGACAAAGGACTGGAGTTCGACTGGTGGTAAATTGTTAGACACATAAAAAAGGACCAGAAGAAAGATGCATGGGGAAGAAACAAGGCTTTCCTTTGCTCTGCTAGCAGCACTCCAGACACAAAAAGCTCCACTGAGATTGTAGAAAACTTGAAGTAGTCTTTGGCTTTGCATCCAGAATTAAACTCATTAGAAAAAAACGTACTTGCTTCTGATAGGCTTAAATACAGTGTTTAGCTAAGACTGAGCTAATTAAAACATGTGCAGCTTAAGTACATCTTCTCTTCAGTAAAGTATTGCCCAGAGAAGAGACTGAACGTTTTTCAGTCTCTTTTTCACATTCTTTGGCAAAATAGTTACAACTTTGCAAAGAAAATGTTTGACCATTTACCAGAGAAAGACTTCTATACATAAATACACAAATGCATAAATTCACACATTTCTGAAGAAGGGGTTACAGATTCACATAGGACTAATTGTGAAATTTTTCATAACTACTGAAGAAAACTAGAGGTTAAGAATGCCTGGTGAAAAAGACATATAGCTCCTTAAAGGAAGGTCTGCCCTTAAACACATATCATACTTGTTAGAGCTCATCAAGTTCCTCTCCTTTCAGGTATAAGCATTTTCTGTTTATATTCCTAGCAGATAACATAAAAATTAAAAAAGCACCGAAGGAGAAATTAGGTTGCCAAATCAACAGAATAATATGCTGAAGCTAATATGTTTGGTCTTTTATTTAGTTTGGGCTAAATCAATACCATGCTGTTGCTGCTCTACAGCTTTCAATTCAAACTTTGATCCAAGCTAATCAATTCAAAGTGAAAGTGAAGTGACTTGCATCCATCTGAATAACACCATGTAAAAGCACACACTGGGAGCAGGCTGTGGTGTGCCTCCCACTGGCATCCCATGGCTTGACCACATCGTTCCTGGAGGTCCTCTGGGGAAGTTTTACAGAACATCACCCACCATTTTGCAGCAGACTGGCAGACAAAAGAGCATTTCTGCACAACCAAGTGACAGGAATCCCTTCAAGTACACAAGTCTGAAAGAGCCAGTAAAGGAACACCCTGCTATTTATGGCTTTTGTAACCAGCATTCCAAGTTCCACTGTCAATGGTTTAGTACTGTGCTGCCACTGATGTTTCATTTCCTCTGCCTCCACCTGGGATTGACTCAATTGTTCTTGACTCCTCTGAGGAAGATGAAAACCTAGGCTGGGCCTTCAATTCCATAGGTGCAATGGCTGAGATCTTTGCTATCCAACCTTCGTGATTCAGTATTTTTGCAATGCATTTATCTTACTTACCTTATCTGCTAAAAAAAAGTCAACAACTCCTAAGATACATCATTTTGATAACTGGCCTTGACTGAGGAGAATCTGTTGACAATCAAATGAGAACATCAGTGCAAGTCTGACAGCCACTGTCAGATTTACAGATTTCTGGACTTCCTCTGACATCATAGGATAATGAATTGACCTCTGTGTGTAAGGGGATTTTGTGGCGTATTCTTCTTCCTGACAAGGGCAGTAAGTAACATATTCACTTACAATATCCATAAAAGATCTGCTGGATAGCATTTTTCAGAGCCAAAGGTCATCTTAAACAAACCCTAATTCAAGCAATTTGCTCAGATATCCAATTGCTAACTGAAGCCAGACGTTTTCAGTTAAATGGTGACAAATCTGCAGGCACTGACTTTACAATTTACTGATCAATGGCATCAAAGTATTATTTTTGTTCCCAACTTTAACTACTGTTTCTAGCTTTTGTGCTACTATCTCCACAGAGCTAGATTTTCCCCAATTCCCATGCCCCACAGCACAGTGGATGTGGAAGATCCATATTCCAAGTCCCTTCCTTGCCTGATGCCGGGTAAGCTGGTTTGAAGGGTTGCTATGCCAGCACCACTTTTGTCAGCCATGCTCAAGTACAGGCTTGAACTGACAGAACCAAATTGCTGCAATCTATTCAGCCTGTAGGAAGAGGCTGCAGGCATCCACCTGCACTTGAGTTTTCCTGCCAAGAGAAGTCGAGCAAAACGCATTCCATTCAAACCCAGACTACAGCAAAACTAGGAGCATCAACCTAAGGTGACAATGTCATTACAGCTTATTTAATTCAGCCACATAACCTTACAAAAATTCCTTAAAACAACATTTTTTCTCCCTTCAAAAACTCTCCACCCCCATTACAAAGTAAAAAACCAAAAGATGTTCTGAACTAATTCCTGTACAGGCTGTGATTGAAAGGTTATACAGCCATGGGTGATAGACATTTGTGTGTTACTATTTTATTCTGTTTCTGTATTTCAGGATAATTTTGACAATTTAACTCACATGATTTTCTTTTATTTTCCTTACTATCTAAGTGGATGTAGATATGATTTAATTTCTGAATCCTTCTACAATTCAGATTCTGCCCAGATCCTTTAATTCTAGAAAATGTCAGGTTTAAAACTAGAAAATAAAGGAGCAGTGCTATATGTACTGACCATTCCAAAAGGAACCTCTATTAAGCAGCATTTTCTATTATTTTAAGATGTTATATACCATCCAGACAAACAAACAAAAAAAAAATTGCTAAAACAACATATATAAATGTAGGTTTTAACAGTGACCATGCTGTTTAAGCATTGTCAGAAAATTCATTCCTAATCCTTATAAAATTTTTCTAGGGCAAAGTAAGATTAGGTCCACAATAGCACAGATAACTGATGCTATGATGGCAACATGCCTAAAATTCATATCAATATTTGTTGTTGCAGCTTTTTTTTTTAAGGGAAACTATGCGGATATATTAGAATTTTTAAGGATATATTTGAAGGGAAGTCAAAATGTAAATGGTACATTTGTTTAAGGAAAAAAACAACTGCTCACTGGAAAAATTAAATGTCTTCCTAAGTGTTTCAGTGATTTGTAGGAATAGTCATTCTCTAAGACTTTCTTAGCAGTGATCTTTAAAACTTGGTAACAAGAACAGATTAACCAACTTGTTTCATAACTGATTTCAGAGCAACCTTTCTGTGGAAAAAAGCCAGCAGCAGCACACCTGGATTTATTCCCAAACATTCAGTTCCAGTTCCATTCATAGGGGACTGCTTTGCCCTTCCCAAAACATTGTCTGCTTAAAGAGAGTGACAACTCCCCTACTGGCAAATCCACAATGCCTCTCCCATGGGGGATAACTGAACCTACCTGGGTACACTGATAAGGTTCAGCATGTTACAGAAAAATTGGCAGAAACAGCAAACACCAGAATGTTTTGAGAACCTACATCCATTTAAAATTGTATTTCTGAGCTCCTTTGTAACGTCCTATTTTATCTGTAAGTGCATGTCACTTTTATACTGTATTTTAAAATCTGAGCCTGTAGAGAATACAAAATTCCTAGGCATACCATGTATTTTGATATGAACTGACACTAATTTGCTGTGGTAGTGCTCTGGAGCACGACAGGCAAGAGCTGGTGTTACACTTCTGAACGACCCAGGGCTTGCAGAGTTGAAAGAAACGTGGCAGTCACTAGCCCTGAGCTCATGACACTGGTTAGTATTCACTGCCAGAGCAGAAGTTTTTGCTCACCTCCTAATTCAGCTGAGAACTGTATGAAGTGCACGTGGGTTAAAGAGAGTCACCTGGGGAGCACAGGTGACATGAGCTTCCTGCTCTGCAAAGCTGTGTGTCACTCCTACCCAGAACTGACAGCACACCAGTGCCAGGATCTAAAATTCCCACCTCAGAGGCAGGAGCAAGGCTGAGGCACTCCAAGGACCGTAACTAGCTGCTTCAGAATGACATTTCCTCTCTTGTGACACCTGCTGACGATCTGCAGAACATTCTGACTTTCAAAAACATGACAAAGGGAAAGAATAAAACAAAAATCTGCAGGATTTTATATTCACACGTAGCTCTATTCACTACCTCTGGGATAATGCCCTGTTAATTACATATCATGATCCTTGAAGTATTTAACTGGAACAGACTCACATACATTCGATTTCATATAAATATATGTATCCACAAACTTGTACACCTCCCAGAAAAATCTTGTCTTAGTAATGCTATGAAACTACAGTAAAACAAAGAATATGAAAACATTCCTTCTTATACATTATTTTATATTTTCCTTTTGTTCCTGAAGCCACTTGACTGTAGCATTCCTGAAGCAGATAATGTGGTCTCCCTAAACAACTGTTTCTTATGCATTAGAAAATTAGGTTGGAAGGATAATTTGGGTAAGTAGGAATAGAATATGCAGCTTCACCAAGATTTCTTAAGCACAAACACAAAGAGTCATGTGTAAATATGTAACTCTGAACCTCCCAAATTTTGAAAATCTGGCTCGTGGTCCTCAAACAAGAGTACCTTTCCCTTGTTATGTTTTGTGGTTTTTTCCCCCGAGGATAGGACTCAGTTCAAGAAATGAATAACTGCTTCCATTTCCACATGCAGAATATGTCCCAGACATCACTATTAACACTAAAGCTACAGGACAATGTAAATCTGATTATGGAAAAAAAAATTGCATATGCAGATAAGATCTGAAAAAGGTTTTTAAATTACTGGTTCAAGTAGTAAAGTGTGCCTGCATTCCTAGATTCTCTTTGTGCTGAGAGAGAAACTCTCTCAGAGTCTCTGTGCACAGAGGCTGATAAAAAAAGTGAGATTTGACTGCTCCATCTGGTGGCTCATTAAGCACAATTTTAATGGTTTAAGAACATGTGGCCTTATGGTTTAAAAAGGGCCACGTCTGGAGTTTTTGCTTTCTCTGAGCAACAGGGCAAAATAAATTCTTAGAACCTAATTATTTTAATAGCATGGCATAAAAATGTAGAAATATTTACCTATTTTTAGAACATAACTATATTAAACTTTGATATAATTTTATTTTATATTTTTAGATTTTTCTATTTATTAGCTGATTTATGCTTTTTAGTTAATAAATGTCATAAAAACCAGCAAATGTCATAAAAACCAACAATTATACAAATCGTTCCTTTGAATTTATAGCAAGTTACATTTATATTTGAGTTTACATTTCCAATGAAAAGGTACCTATGTTTTCATTAAAACAACAAAATTAATAATAAGCCAACCATTAAAACATATGCACTACTGACTTGTTACTACAAGAAGCAAATTTCAAAGCTCACGTCTTATTCAGCAAGTGATTTCTATTTGCAACGGACAACTTATAAGCAGATCTAGAGCACAGAATTTTAGAGGAAAAAAGAAATGTGTGCCCTTATGTCTACACCAATTTATTCCACGAAAATTCTAAACAATTCTGAGAACTTGGGTTCTTTAGAAAACTAGTAAAATATCATGACAAGTTGCTTTAAATAGAATTCCAACAATCATTTTGAGTATAGCTAACTAGAATTGAAGCCCATATTGCAGAGGAAATAATTACAAAATTGAGGACTAGGTCACAAATACTGGAACTTTAAATTCTAGAAATTAATGTGTACATGTTGCTGCATATCTGAAAACATTTTGTCTTGAATTACACATGCCTGAGAGGTAGTCAAGGAATATAAAACAGAGGGAGAGTGATTTTTTACACAGGCAGATAATGGTAGGACAAGGAGGAATAGTTTCCAACTAGAAGAGGTTTAGATTAGATATTAAAAAGAAATTCTTTACTCAGTGGGTAGTGAGGCACTGGAACAGGTTGCCAGAGAAGCTGTGGATCCCCCATCCCCTGAGGTTCAAGGGCAGTTTGGATGGGATATTGAGCAACCTGGTCTAGTGGGTGGATCCCTGTCCATGGCAGATGATCTTTAAGGTCCCTTCCAACCCAAGCCATTCTATGAATAAAACCATTTTACATATTCCTTTACCACACACAGTTCCCACAGCTAATATCATATACATTAAGCTAGGACCTGATATGCCATCAAAACCTCTGTATAATGGAATTTCAGTACATCCTTAAATTCTCTGAAGATCTGCATTGAAAACTGCAAAATAATCCCATGCTAATTATGGACCAAATGAACCATACAATACATATTTCTCAATTTACTCAATGGAGCAAGTTAGACTTGGTCCAGTCTGCACATAAGGTACAGCAAAGACACAGGTGACAAAGTAAAGAATGCTGATATTTTCTTTCTTTAAATAGAAAAGGTCATGAGAGAGAGGAATAAAATGTAGAAAGAAATTATTCTAAATATAATGTTTTATTAGCAGTTCCCTCATGGCTTAAAAGAATGTGTAAGAAAATATTTAATTTTGAGGGTCTAAAACAATTCTGATGTGAGCATGCATTTACTGCATAGCATCACAGTATTTCCAAGACATCCACTCTCCTACAAAAGAAGTTTGAAGTTGTTTAACAATTAGAAAGCTCTTAATATACAATTTTAGCAGTCAGTCAAGGGTATATGCTGAGGATCTCAGGCATAAGAGAGAGGTATTTTTAAGACGTTAGACATGTACAAATGCAGAGATTTAAAGTGCTGGAATACCTAAAAAAGTAACCAATTCAACTCACAACATCTAGAGCAGCTGGGTAACTACAGAGGGAGTGGTGAACTGACTATCAGCATGTTGGACCAGCAGAACATAGGTCCTGGCTGTCTTCTACATGCCTAAGCCAACCAATAATCACTGTTGCATATTGCACTTCGCACATGTCGTGCTTGCAGACGTTCTATTCTCACAGCAAACTTATGTAGGAAAGACAAAAACACCTATCAAACTGAAAATAGAACTGTAAAACTCTGCCCTGTCCTTACGTATCTTCAAGCTGAATGGTGAAAGAAAACTGTCTCCCTTTAAACTAAACCCTTAGAAGAGTCCTTTTTTTTGGACCAGAAAACAAACATGATAAGTTGTCAAAATCATTAAGGTCTTAAAAATAGCGAGATGGGGGTGTAGAAAATGAAAAGAGCAGAAATGTCCAATGCACACAAATATCATGCTGTTGTATCTTTTAGAGGTGGCACCATCAGTAAAACAAACAAATTAACAAAGTCAAAACAAAACCCCACAACATTTCTAAATGGCCCACAAAACCAAAATAGCCAAAAACAAACTGAAAAGACACCAGCCCAAAGGATGAAAAAGGCTGTAACGTCTGAAAAAATGAAAGGAAGAGTTTCACAATATTTATAAGCAAAGAAATATACATACATTAATCACTTTGATACCTGACAAGAAAACCAAACAGGCAAATAAAAGGGTAATTTAGCTGATTAGCAGCAAATTATTATGTAGTGAAAACGGGCATTTAGGCTCACAGAGGCAACCTGCAGCTATCTACGAGAGAATGCAAGCATGTCAGAGGACACCAGAGCGTAACCTGAAATTCTGCAGGATTCAGAATAAATGGACCAAAAAGGTACTTAGCAATAATATGTCCTTGCACTAAATAAACATTCTAATTTATTATCATCAAGGCAAGCTGGAGTCTCAGTCATGCACTGAAATCTCATAAAATTAGGCAATGTACAATCATAAAAAGAAAATCTGGACTCCACTGAACTTACAATTTAAATGCAAGGCAATAAAACGGCAGACAAATAAATAAGGAACAAGTGACTACAGCTTATACCATTGTGTTAGCCAGTGCCAAATGGGTTGTCATTCATGCTGTGCCTTTAGAGTAATCCCTGGAACAGCTGTGCCCTGCTCCAGCTAGCACTCTCTGTTTACTACCAGGCAGGACACAGGCCAAGGATAAACCCTAACTTGACAGCTTCCATACACTCTTCTCTTGAGGACTTTGAGAATGTACCACAATTCATTACTTGGCCAAAAACGTCAAAGAATGGCCCTTTCATCTGCTAGTCAGTAATTATCACCAATGGGATGGGCCTGTTTGAAACCATGACACATGTTGTGCTTGGCATCACAGGAGAAATGGAGATAAGAATCAGCTTAAGAGATTACAAAGCATAGATTGGGAGTCCCTGATTCTGAAGCTCATGTGTTGTACAGGAGAAAGAAGGAACAAAGAAATCACCAGGAGAATACAAAAACGCATGAGGAAATATGGGAAAACAGTTTTCAGAGGGACATTCAAAATGGACAAGAACAGGATGAAACCATGCATATTTATTCAAAGGAAACACAGGCATCTCATAATTATTAACCTTCTTTCTGACACAATCAAGTTTTTCTAGAGCTGTTTATCAGTATACTGATTTTAGAAAACTCATATAGACCAATCTATCTACTCAAAGCAATGCTTAAAGAAAGAAACTGGAAGGGTTCCTGTGTATTACAGCAACTGTGTTATTGTACACTAAAAAATATATGGAAAGGTATAAGAAAAATATTAGCACAAAGTACTAACCAATAATACTCAGTACCTCACAGTATAACCCTACATTTGGATTCAATAGGATGATCAGAATGAATACATTAAGAGAAGGACACAGAATGAACATCTTCAGAAAATAACAGAATCAGATGCTTGTTTGTTCCTAGTTAACTCTATAATTAACCAAAATTAAAACCAATAACAGTACACGTATTATTCTAGAAGCCAGTAATTAATTTACCTTTTTCTTTCATAGGCTTTCATTTTGCACCCAAAGTGGGACAGATTTCCCATACGGGTGGAAAAATGAAAAGGTTTGGATCTCAGTTCCAAGACCACAACTCATCCTTCAATACACTGCACAGACCATCCAGTTAAGCAGCTTTCCCAAACTCAGTTTGGTTCATCTTTCACATTTCACCTTTTTCTCTAATTTCTCAGATCAAAAGAGTAACAGTAAACACTAAGTTCACATAATTGTTATGGTATGCAAAAAATAAATGCATATAAAAATACTGAGCGGCAAAAGTGTAGGGAATAATCAACCTCTGGCTGTAACACCATGCCATGTGATAAGTTACTGAGTTTTAAGTCCAGATAACTTCATAGCAGTATTTTGAAAAGTACTGCTCAGCAGCCAAAATTAGGGCAAACTTTTCAAAAGCTTTTTCATCTCCTTCTTAAACACTTAAAAAGTGCTCCATGACCCAGAGCTCATGCTCACATTCTCATGCCTGCTACCTGGAATGGCTTCTGTATGAAAAAAACTGACTGCTGAATGTTTTTGAGAATTGACCTTTCATGGAGAAGCCTATAGAGCTCCTGGGTTTCTCTACAAGTTCAAACACTCTCATAGCCCCTGAAAGTAAAGGTACCCTGATGTCAAACATTAAGTGTTTTTGAAGATTCCAATCCAACCATGCTTCAGTATCTGCCCTGCTTTAACAAAGATAATCATCTTACTACTGGAAAAATTCCTATCAGGACAAATTTGTAACTTTTTCATTCATTACATGTGTGGAAGAAAAGTAAGCGACAAAGAACAAACAACTAATAAAATCATGAACTTCTGAAAAATCAAGCAACCCAGAAGACAGGGCATATTAATAGTAAAGAAACATAAGGTCTTGCCAACTGAGATTAATATGAAAGAAATCTAGACTTCATGGTTTGTGCCATCATCTTGATAAGTCAAAAGGTGCATTTCTTTTTTCCTTTTCCAAAGCCAGATTATGATGTAAATTTCTACTGGAAATGGCTCACAGGCTGACCAAAAAAAAAAAAAAAAAAAAAAAAGTACAGATAGGGATACAGTGAATTTAGTCCCAGATGTTCCCAACTTAGCTCAGATCCTGCCACAGGAACAGCAGCAGCACTTCTAACATAGAGCAATCTCAGTGCAGGCTCTGAAGAAAAATATTTTTATTTTCAGGAATCCTCCATTTCAACTGAGTAAGAAATTATGATTACAGTTTTCCTTAACTTTCTGTTTTCTTTTTTCACCCCCACTTCTTTCCTAAATTATTCAACACAATCCATCCCACCTTTCCTGATTTATCATGTTTTATCGACCTTGGTGATACTTTGCTCTTTCCTCTGAACTGCCTCTGGCATGCTCATAACCTTCTTAAGGTGAACTAGAAAAAGAGCTGTATTAGGATTTTAGAGGAAAATTCAGCAACATATCTTCATGACATCCTCATTTATATAGTTACATATTTCTCTGAAATGCAGGATATCTCGAAAACAATTTAACTTTTTTCCCCCGCTCATGTTCAGCTCTTCTCACTTGTATATGCATGTACTTTAAGTAATTTCATATACACAAACCAGATTTTTTACTGCCCAACTCTAATTCAACAAGCACTTATTTACAGCTCCACAAGCACTGTAAATAATTTCAGCTGCTCAAAAGCACTGAATACTGATAGCACTGAATAATGCTAGCAATGAACAAAACTCTGAAGCTAGAGTAATTTTAAATTATATTTCCATTAAGATCTGAATCAGATGTAGGTCTAAATTACTGCAAAAGGACTAGAAGATAAATTTGGACTAATTTCTAAAAACCAACAATCTTCCTAGGAGAAAGTATTTCTTTTACACTAAGTAAGATATATTTATTTTATTTTACACTAGGTTAAATTTATTTTATTTTACACTAAGTTAAATCTCAGCCACACTTTTAAACAAATTCTGCTCTGGTTTTAAAACTCCATGCCCAACTCTCCAAACAGATGTTAAAATATGCTAGCAGATGTTACAGTACAATTTGACTTGCCTACACTCCAGACTGAAAATAGCTCAGTCAAAAAGTTTAACTAAAAACATTTCAAACCAGTCTCCCCTTCTCTACAGCCCTTTCCTGATGTTTTCTTTTGGCTCTTTTATAGGCCCTACTGCATGTGTGTGGTTTCTCTCTTAGCCCCCAAGCTACTTTCCATGTCAACAATGCTTACAGAGCTTGCAACAAATCACTGGGCCAAGGATATAATTTATTCTCTCCTTCCCCTGGGAGCATCCCCAAGCACAAGTACTGGAAGGGACCCTCAAAACACCAGAAAAGGATGGAGGAAGGGGCCAGACCCTTTCCTCCTGGAGCTGAGCCAGCACTGAAATATTTGTCAGCATCCCTTTCTGCTCCTGACCTCCACATCCTCTCCTCCTGCTCAGAACCCCCTGCCTCACACCTGGGAATAAACCAAGAAAACAGCAAGATCTCTGCCCATAACATTTTCTAACCAGAAATTAATGCCATAAGAATGAAATGAAATTAAATTGGGTTGCCTTGTTCCTCACAGTACCATGAGAAAGGCATTATGGATGAAACAATCATGTCTTCACTGAAAGAAAACAGAAAACCATTTCAGGAGTTTCTTTTCCAAAGAAGGCACCAATTCTATCATCCTCTCCTCACTCCCAAATAAATCCATTAGCAAGTATACAGAGCGAGTTTTATTTAGGTTTTCAACATTTTACTACCAATTTGTGAGTATTAGTCATAATTTCAAGCCTAAAGTGTGTGAACAAAATACACATGTAAGCAAATATGAACAATAAGTATGCAAAATGTAAAATCATTAGAACATTTATTTACATGACAGTACTGGAGCTGTACCTCCTCCACATTGCTCCAATTTCCAACAATACTTTATCTTCCAGTTTCAAAGCTTGCATGACAAATTCTGAAGTAGATTTTGTATGCATCAATGGATTTAATAACTTTTATACAATCTCATCTGGACACTAAGTTCTACACAAATTCTTATTTTTCAACTTCAAAGAAAATACTTTTTCCTCAAACTTATGCCAAATACAATTTGCATTCTTCACTGGATGGCAGTAGACAGAAACTATTACTTTTAAAATGAGGTCTGTATTTAATTTTTAATAGTCTGGTTTATGTTATTCTAGTCTGTCTTTGAAGCAAGTATGAATGTAATTTATGCCTTCTATATGGATTCCTTTCACCTTGCCTGGACTTCACTGGAAACACAGTCCCCCTATTGTTCAACTATTAGAGATTTCAGAAAAAGGAGTTCTACAGCCTCTATTAATAATAGAGTGAAAATGATTATCAGCAATTTGTAGTGTCCTGTAAAGGGTGTAGATAATTTGATAAGAATTTGAGATGGCACTCATCAATTTTTTTTTTTTTTGACACTCTAAAGAGCTCTTTCTCTAGATTTACTCCAATACGGAAACAATTTGACACAAATCTTTGGATCCTCCACCAAAGAAGTAAAATCCCAGTGGATTTCAAAAGACATTTATTTTTTGGAAAGAAATCTCCCAGTACTTGTGCATAATTTTTTAATAATTTTGAAGAAATACATATTAAGTGATTACAGTAAATAGCAGAGAATGTACTAGCTAGATTAGGTTGCTTTTTTGAAGGCTTTTTGGGCTCAGAAGATAGGGTAATGCAATACTAATTGGTTTCTAGGAAATGCAAATGTTAAAAAATAACACTTGCACAGTATCTGCTTTAGATGACATTTTTGGCTATTGATTTTCAATACAGTCTTATCCACTCTACCTGTACTGTATCTTTCTCTGGGGCATCATTTGCCATTAAACACCTCTGTAAGCTGTTTCTTACAGGAACTTCTATTTTATTTGTTCAACACAGAACTGAAAATAGTACATCTTCATTTCTTAGCTGCAGATCATTTCATATTGGCACTCAGCAAATGCAAACATTACTTTTAAGATCTTGGGGTTTTTTAAAGGGCCATTCAAAGTTTCTAACTCCATCTCTATTACTTTGGCACCAGGTTTCTGACTGAGCTGACATTTAGATAAGAGAGGATGGATTCCAGACCTGCCTGGGCTTATAAAGTAAAGCACTATAAACTTTGAACCTATGCAGTATCTCTCCCAAGTTACAAGCAAAGAACTGAAGAAATTCTGGTGAAATTTGGTTTGTAATAGTGCTGCTAAATTGCAAAGAAAGGGATTATGACCAGGGTTATAACAGCAACATTTTAAAATTATTTACATATCTATCTATCTATATATATCTTTAAAACTAAATTCTTTTACTGTAGTATATTTTTTTAGAGTACTGGGGGATTTCTAAAATATTTTCTTAGGTAATAAAATCTCCTGCCTTTCCATCTATTTTTATTAAATACTCCAGAGTATTTCAAGTACTGATGAAAATGTAACTGCAAAAATAATAGGATACTTTAGTATCAGAAATGCTTCTGCTTTCTCATTTCTATTCATTTTCATTTCTTTCTCATTTCTATTCTATTTTCTATCTCTTTTTTATGGGCTATACACTCCTATCTTCTAAGGCTTTCCATTTACAATCCTTGTTATGGAAAAGTCATATCAAAAATCAGGCAAAAAAATTAATGGCTAAATATCATAGCTATTAAATTAATAAATATACCTCTGCAATTAATGCATTGAATACCCCTCCATACACACACACACACACATTTATGCTGCCAGTTAGATACAAAGTCCCAAGGAATGCTCAACAACATAAATCATGTATGTGGAGGTCAGTGGTCAGACAGGTCCCTAACATAATTCTATGAATAATTTTAACTCAAATACAGTGAGGTAGCACTCTGATATGACATGAACCATGGTGTCCACTCTGTAAAGGGGGACCCTAAATATGTGTCTAAGAGGTAACCAAGAACTTGATTCAGTCATTGAGAACATAAGCCTTTAGCAACACTCGAAATTCTCTGGAATTCATAACACTAAAGGAAAAAAATTCAAGCCTTAATGTTTTGAGAGTACACTGGGAAATTGGTCAAAAGCTGAGATCAATGTCATGAGCCTGAAAGCAGCTAATAACACCAACTACATCAATGTCATTATATCAGTAACTTTCAGCATGGACTTGACTTACATAACAACAACCTTTCAGTTTATAATAACCTACACTGATTATGGGAAATTCTGTCTACTTCATTAGCAACCTCAAACTGATAAACATAATGAAAGCAAAAAAGATGGGAAAGAAAGGCTGTATTACTGACTTCTACTACCAACAGATGGAGTCAGGGAAAATTACACAAATCCAAATGTCAGCTTAAAACATTGCCACAAAATAAGGGAAAGAGATGTGCTGTTTTAGAAAGACAGAATAGTTGAGACTGGAAGGGACCTCTGTAAGTCCCTAGTTCAAATACCCTCCCTCAAAAGTTGTGCCAGCAGAGCAGATTGCTCAGGGCCTTCTCCATTTGGGTTTTGAGCACGTCCAAGGATGGAGACTGTACAAATCTCTGTGTGATACATTCCAGTATTTGACAAAATTCAGTCAAATAAGTGAGGGGTTTTTTTATTATGTTTGAGTGGAATCTGGAATAAAGTTTCAGAGTATGATCACTATTCCTTCTTAAAAATGAGCAGAAAAGCAAGTTTCCATATTTTGAATGGAAAAGCTCATGATTAGAAAGTTAAAACAAGCAGTTAATCAGATGGGATAGGAGAGAAATCTGCTATCTTTGCTATGTATTCCTGGAGCTTTAGGTGATGCTAGGAGACCATAACATCAGATAAAGACAGACAGACAAGTTAACATATATGAATCACAGATGTGTCAGGAAACAGTGCCAGGAACTAAAAGGCAATGCAGACAAGCCTTTGGCATTTTCAGTACGAATACCAGCAAGAAACTTTCAAGGTACAAACACAGATAGCTGAAGTAAGGAGCTAAAAGCTACTTCCAAAGACACAGAAAGCTTTCATCTCACTGTACTGTCATCTAAAGACAAAGCAGGATTATAAGGCTGTTGCTAAATTCTGCCAGTCTTTTCTGACATTGCTTATTTTATCTGCTCACAGTTCCTAAATTTGATTAATTTCTTCAGCCAGAAGAAAGGCTTTGTTTAAAAGCACACAGTGTACTACAACTTACTCCTTGCTGCTGAGTGTTACCATCAACAGATGAAGACAAACTGAAATAAAAGACTTTAAACATACTTCTTAGCTCAAGAGAAAATTCATCTAGACAACAACTTTGTCAGTTTTCATTTCTTTTCTACATAACACTCCCTTTGCCCCACATCTACTTGTCCTCAGTAACAATGAACTCTGCTAGATTTTTGATATTTTATTAAATGTAGTAAAAATTTGCATTTCTTATGATGCTTTATAATGGTCTCCTCTGTTTGTTACAGAAGTCACTTTTAATTTCAATCCATCCACAGAAAACTGTTCTACATACAGAAAAATGAATGAAGTAATGACCAAAGGAGTACAGATATCATCAAGAGAGTAGACTAGAACCTTTGAATTCTGTCACTTCCAGGTGAAAGAGGGAAGAGAATGAAAGGGAAACTCATCAGCTGATGCTACCTGTAACCACCTCATCTAAGAATGCAAAAGGAAACATTGTAAAGCACATGTAATCAGGTATAAGACACTTCTCAATTGGCAAAAAAAAAGAAAGGCAAGGGGGAAAAGTGTATGATTAAAAAGAGGAGAAGAGAGAGAAAAATACAGATTTTTTTTTTTTCCCCAAATCATGGCCATGTGCATAATATACAGAAAAGTCCTTACCTTTTTCACTGACACTTTCACTTTCTATCTCCACATCTTCACAGCTAGTATATTCTGGTGTTGATGCCCCTTCTTCCTCTGAGCTACTAACTGACATCTGCCTTTTCTTTCCGCCTCTTTTTGCTCTATGAGGCTTTGGAGGGGATGGCCGCACTGATTCCGACTGGTCAGAGCTAAGGGAATCATTCCTTAGCATGGTCTCCATTTTCTCCCGCTTTGCTTTTCGCATGAGAATAGCAGAGCTAGGATCAAGGCGGCTCTGTTTTATAAAGGAATCGTGGTTCTTGTATTCTACGTGTTCTATAGGAACTGGACTATGCCTGGGAGTTGGTGGGCTATGATTAGTTAATTGTTTAGAAACAGAAATTCTTACATCACCTGTTCTGTCTATAGAGTACGACCTCTGAGTTTCCACAAGAGATTTTCTGTCCTGAGTTCCCTGTAATTGTGAGCGTTTTCCTAATTTATTCTCAGGTACCTCCGCTTCCTCCATTTCTGTGTGTGGCAAAGCTACATCACTGTGTCTTCTCTCGTGTCGTGCTTTAGAAACTTTGGCGTGCATGCGCATCTGCTGCTCCTCAGGGTGTGGTTTTACAGGGTATCTTGCCAGATTGGGGTCACTCCTGTAACGGGTATGATATTCATCTTCCTTCCTTTGTTTTTCATCGTCAGGCACTTTGCCTTCCTCAAGTTTCTCTGGCAAGTCTGGGTAATCCTGTGACTTGCCTTTCTCCAGCCTTCTACCTTCATGCCGCTCTTTACGCTCCCTGTCATCTGTTGGTCCTTCTTTTTGAAGTGAGGATTTTGGCACACGCTTACGCTCGCTCTTTACACCTTTGCCATTCTGGTCAGAAACCAACACTGCTTTCTTCCTACAACAAAAAGGAGTACAGTATGAAGAATCGAATGGAAAATAGAAATACTTACATACAGTTATGGAAAACAAATTCAAAACCAGGATAAGCTATGGCAAAACAGAAAATACTGAATCCATTAACACAAATTAAATCTATTAATCCTTCCATCTTATTTTTATTTTCCAATAGCAAACAACTTCCAGAGTCCACAAAAACATAAATTATGAATGGTCCTATTAATGAGTAAAATCAAAAATGAATATTGACATGGATAATTTACCCATGTAAGTAAGAAGACCCAGAGTTGTCTTTGTAGCAACTGCAGCATTATGACAGAGTACTGGAGTATGTTCTCCATTTTTCTGGCAGCAGTCATGAGAGTTACAGATTAACCACAATTCACTTCAAGTGCCCTGACAGCATAGATATAAATACCACCAAATGGAGTATCTACAACAATAATATTCCAGAAAGAAGTAATATAGATATAAAAAAATGCAAAAGATAATATATCCGGAAATAGTATTTAAACTAGTTTGATTTATCTTTGAAGGTCTAAAAAGAAGTGTCCATTTCAGAAGCATGTAAAGGAATGCAAATTGATTTCTTGAGATAAAATATTGGCATTCCTTTCTCCAGTAATAAAAGAGAATGAGAAGTTTATTTCTCTATGCAGACATAAGTACAAAACAATAAATAATGAGGCTGCATGAATTTTTTTTCCTCTTTCATATTCTGCAAGCCAATAAGCAAGCCAAATAATCATAAAATTCCCTTATGCTGGATATTTTTGTTTCTCCCATCATTCCAATTGCCCTTTCATTTAGCAGTTCACATATGAATCCATTGATTTTGAAGAAGGAGGAACACAGCTATACAGTGTATTTGAGAAGAATGCACACTGGTATGAAGTCACTAGGACTTTGTTTTGTGGCACTGAATCTTCCCTTCCACAAGTGACACACCTTTGGATTACATACCAAAAACACTCACAAAGAACAAAGTTGGACATCATCCACATTAAGTTCCCTTCTCCTTTTTTTTTTTTTTTTTCCCATCTCATGTTCCTCCAGAGTTTTTGGTAATTAATGGGACCTGAGCTTACTACAGATAGTCTTTAATCAGAATGCTTGGAATTCGTTTGAAACTCTCAGTGATAAGTGAAACTCTCAGTGATAAGTAAAGAACACTAATTTTGTATAACTAATAACTAATAACTCAGTTTTAGGCAGCAAAGCAGAAATATAAAGTGTTTTGCTGCCCTAAAAGTTACAACTGCTCTGGGGGCCTTCCCTGTGTTGAGGGACAAAAGTCAACAGAATTATGGGAGGGCATCACTTACACAATACATATATGTAGCACTAACCTGAATTTGGTACAGCTAAACCCAGACAGATCTCACCCATACAGTAAGTTACTAGCCACTGCTCATCATCTATTTTCAGCTCCCATAGCTAGGGGGAAAAAAATCATCAACCATTCTGGCCAGAATCTGGAGAATCTTCTATGGCAGACTCCTGTTTTGTCACAGGCTCCCTCCTCAACTGCTCTGCCATCTGCCAGGCAGCAGCCAAAAGAACAGCACCTTTTTCATTGCATTAGCCTCTCCTGATTTGCTGCTTCTCAACCCATTCATCACATGGAATGCAGCTCAGGACCTACCTCATTTACCCACTTAAAATAGTTTGCTTCTGGTTGCTTTATTCTTGCAAACAATTTGCTCTGAATTCAAGATGGTACTATTGCTGTTCTACACGAATGTTCACACATGTAATTGAGGTCTTTTAACCGTATTATTTCTAACAATAAAATAGGAAGTATCATTGATGAAGAGATAGAACAAGGTTATCTGAAAAAATTCCACAGGGTGCTTTCTTAGGTGCGGATTTTTCATGAGAGTGTTGCTTTAAAAATTCAAGAATGCTAAAGGTTTGCTCTTTGCTTAATAACTTTAAAGTATCAGTCAAATTTAAAATTTACAAGTAACCTACAATTCCATATTCAAAGTGTACATCAAAATGCATTGAAGTATATGGGAATATCCATAAAATACATTTTTTTTTCTTATTTTTGTTGCACAGACTAAAATAGACAATGTATTTTCTAGCAAAAATTTTCCCTTCCCTGGTCAGTAAATCAATTTACTCTTTGTTTTTGCACAGTAGTCAACATACAGACAGCCCAGCTGAACTAGCATTTAGCATTGTAGGCTCTATCTAGCCAGAAAGCATTACCTCTCTTTTGGAGGTTCACTTCTAGACCTTGAAGCTTGCTTTTGGTCCGGGCCCATAGCCGGCTGTGACACTTCTGCTCCTTTCCTACGGTCAGGCTGCACACTGGAAGAGGAGATTTCCTGTGATGAGGCAGCTGCTGTACTTAAGGGAGTCTGTGACCTCGATCGCTCTTGAAGTCTTGCTTTCTTTTCTCTCGGTGCATCCGAGCTTGCGCCCGTCGCCGTATCACTCAGCGTTCCGTCCTGACTGGGTGACGGCTGTGGTCCACTTCCAAAAAACCACGCTCCAGATTTCGTTAGGATTTCTTGTTGCTTTCGACATAAATTGCATACCCACATAACCTAGTTGAAGACAACAAGAAGAGTCAGTGCAGCTACCTCCCAGAGCCTGGAATGCATGCTCACTACCGCCGAGCAGGTACGACCTCTGGCTCTCTGAGCTAGTGAGGCTGGTGCTCATGACAGGACCAGAACATGCTTCTGCACTGGCTAGAGCCAAGCATCCTACAGGCACATGCTATGCGAGCTTCTCCAAAATGTGTTGTCAATATACATCAGTCCTACCTGTGGCAATCCTCCCTCAGCCCAGCCCTAGTTCTCCTCTGAACAGACACCGACAACGTGACCAGTGCTTGTTGTGGGGGTTGATGCAGCGGGGAGTGGGTTGGGTTTTTTCCACTGGTGTGGATCACTGTCAGGACAGACAAGCCCACCAGACTGTAAACAGGACTTGTACCTCAAGGGGCAGCATCCTGCCCAGCTAACTCCCAACTTCTGTGGTCACAGCAAATTGACACGGTATTTTCTTGTGAATTAATTTTCTCACATTAAATAACTCCACATTATTCTGCAAATAAATTCATTATGTACCGTGAATGATTTTAGCTACACCTACTGCAACTACTTAGAGGTGTAAAGTAAAACCTTAAGAAATCTACTAACAGAAAAATAAATACACCAGTTAAAAGAATGCAGAAGTACCATATTTTGTACTACTTGCAAATTATCATCATAATCTCTTTGAGTTATAGCTGCAAATAATAAATTAACAAACATATGTCCCTGTAAATCACAATTAAGTTGTGTGCCTAGACTGTGGTGCCTAAGATTTTTTTTTAAATTGGAGGGTTTCATTCCTACACACATATATACAGGAGCACACACATTAAAGCAAGACTCTGTGTTTCCAGCCTGTATACTGTAGATACAGTCTTAAGTACAGGAGCAACTCACCAGAGAAAAATAAATGGTTAATCAAGACTAAAGTATGTGAAAATTAAAGAAAAAATTGAGACAAATAAAAAAGCAGTTTTCAGAAAGAAGAAGAAATGGGCAAAATGCATGAAGGATATAGAACAGAGAGGATTTTTTTTCAGTAATAAAAATAGAGATGAGAGGAAACAAAGCGGATATTTAAGGAAAATGGTAAAGAGAATCTCGTAATTTAATATGGAAAGTATATAGGAATGGGTAAAATTGCAATGAGGCTAAGAAGGATGACAAAAGTTGGAAGGAAAAATATGCTTGAATTATTTTGTGTAAACACAGGAATGATGCAACAGTCACAAAATTATACAGAGCTTAAAATAAAAAAGAAGAGTGAAAAAACACTTCATGGAAGAAATCGAAACAGGACAAAGTTCTATTATGGAGCTCTTTTACTCTCTGGCTTGTGAAGGTAGTGCATGGCTTACAAGGCACAATGAAAACTTCAGGCATTTTACATATTTAAAATAATTAACATTTATTTAAAACACTCTAGAATAGACTATCTTTTTAGGTCTGAAGACTACATCAGGACTTCCAAGTGCATTCCTGCACTGTTTGACCAAACCACACAGAGAAGACATCCAGCTCTTTACCCTCTGTCAGAATTGTACCTTTATCAAAAGATGACTGTTATTTTTCTTCTATTTAAGAAGGATAATAAAATATCTACTAATACATTAATTTAAAAAGACCCAACCTTAATAAAAAACTACAGTTATTTCAATAGGGGCATAAACATATATCATGATGAAGACAAATAACACTCAGTAGGATAATAGAAACAGCAACTTTGACAAAGATAAATTCTAGACGTTTAAAAAACAAAAAAACCCCTTGATTCTGAAATGTCTAATTTATTCCATCTAGTACACCTCAAAAACCAGCAATTCACTTTATTAGACTATGTGTTCTAAATAGAACAGACTTTTAGTCTATCAGATTATTATTACAGGTATTCAAAAAAACCAGCAAGACTAAAGGAAAAAACCCACATTTTAAAATGTTTTTATAGGATCTGCCACAGCTGTTAGTTCATTAGACAGCAAAAGTGTGCATGCAAGTGTGTCTGTGTATAAAATCTATGTCAATGCTATAAACCAAGGTCAGTAACAAAAAATTGTCATTACTTGTATTTTATCAGTTTCCAAGAAAGGTTGAAAAAAGTGTAAATAAAAAAATTAGTCAACTAGAGTTTGTTTAAAGGATAAGGAATACTTAAGTAAAAGTAAATTATCCTAATTAAATTGCACACATATGCAATTTGTATGCAATATGTATGCCAGCCTAGTAACAAACTTCCTTTACATCTTAATGCATTCAATAATTTTAAATATGTATAAATTATGTAATAAAATTCAAGAAAATACTGTTAATTTGCATAATCACCTTTGATACTGTAATTAATTTTATGCAAAATATTATGAGATACAAACAAATAAGAATAGCTAATGCACAAAGAGACTCCCAAAAATACAGACTACTGAAAGAAGAAATAGTAGACAAGTAAATACAAACCCATTTTCTTACAGCTATTTTTAAACTCTGTCTCTTGGATGGACACAATACATACCAATCACCACAGATTACACATGTAGAAAATCTGTATTATACTCACATAGAAGCTATATACTACCACCCCTGTTCAGGAATCTCTTCCAGAATTAAAAAATGCTAGAGTTGCCTTGAGATCTTTATGGTCCAAAAGGAAAAATAATAAAAGCTCTTCTTTAAGAGAAAAAAAAATCAAAAATTGAGGTGACAGAAGAGTTTCAGTGACAAAACTGTATATTGAAAAACATTTTTAGAGAAGTATGTGGAGCAAGGAATTCAGCAGCATGCAGGAATTATATCCTGATTGAATATACTGGGATGTGGTCCAAACTAATCTAAACTAAAGCAGGTCTGTGTAATAACTTATCTTAACAATCCACAGATGTTAGGCAACCAAACAAATGCTCTGATGAAGGATTACACTTCTCTAATGTGGCTTCTGGACCTCCACGTGATGCATCAGTAAAATGAAGACAGTAAGACAATTTTACTCTGGCCTGTCACTTCAAAAATAGTTTCTGTTTACTCTCCTCTGGACAGTGAGCTCTGATGAAGTGCTACATTAAGTCATTCAAGACATCCAGAGTCTGGTTTTTGTTTCTGGGTTTGTTTCTGGTTTATTGCATCCTTGCACACGTCAATGCGATTTCACACGTGAAGCTATCAAAGAGAACCAGTAAAAGGGTGTTTTTCATTCAAAGGGTTCATATGCATGGCTCTGGAAAAAGGTGCATTTTCACAGCATAGCAAAGGGTTCTGGGCTTTACTGCTACATAACAAAAAAGACCAGTGGCACACACAGGACTCAGCACATGTGGGTCAACAGTTCCCACACAGATTCATGTGGAAACTTGACAGGCTGCGTGAAAACATGCTAGAAGGATCCCATGCTTGCCTTCATGTGGCAGAGTATTTCATTCACAGAAAAAATATGCCTCAAACTTACTCTTACAGGTACTGCTGAATGTGATCCACAATGAGGAGGAACAGTATTCCTGTACTAACACAACATGAAATTCCAACTTGAAAGAGCCCATAGTAAGGAATATAAATATATATATATATATAACTATACACACAGAAAAAGCATTTTCAGTTACAAAAATAAGAACAATTCTACACAGTTACATATTTCAAACCTGCACTTTAGAATGCAGAAAAAAGGCTTTTTTTCAAATTCAATTTTGGAAATTTCCAAACATGCACTGGGAGGCTAAAGTCACATTGTGTGGGGCATAAAATTATACCAAATTTACGTGACACATGCCAGGCAAAACTCAGACTTCACCCAAGCCCGGATTCTGAGGAGGGTCCATAAGGAGCACACTCCTTTATGCTTCCCAAGTTTAGAAATTGAAATCCCACAGTTAGGATGACTCCCATGCACCCTGCTTCATCCCTGTGCAGCAAATGAGGTAACAAGTGTGGTAATAGAGCAGGCCACAAGCTATTCCTTACTGAACCTTCACACTACCTAAATTATTTCCCTTCTGAAGGGTGTACACAGTACATTTTTTGAGGTTGTTGATTTAATGTACATTCCTTCTGTACACTTTCAGAAGACACTGGTTATTTCAGACAGATCTAATTAGGCAGACCCTCTTCACTGCCTCAGGAACCATTAACTTCAGCAGAGCTCTGCCAGCACCCTACAACTTATCTCTTGAAAGTCAAACAGAAGAAACAATAACAATTACCTCCTACAAAATTTTCATTCACAAAACTAAGTTAGCTTATGCATCACTTAATGTTTTTGAGATAACATAAAAACATGCAGCAAACCATGAAATTATTATACAGCATTGCATTTATGTCTTCTGCTATATCAGAATGATTTCTGCAATAACATCCTAGCTAAATGTTGTGATCTCTTCACTCCATTAAAATATAAATAAATAAAGCTGAAATCTGCTTGAATACTTACATTAGTCCAAAATCTTAATAAATAAACAACTCTGCCTTTCTAATGAATGTGTGCTCCTGAGTCCAAGTTTATATTAAATATATTTTTCAAAATGTACAGACAGCTGGGTGCATCCAATAGATCCTGCTCAGCAAAAGGGAAGGTCTTCTCCTCAACTCCCTCCTCTTTCTTCCTATCTGGGTTTGTTCTCTCCCTTTCTTGCTCACAGGAAGGTTCCCTTTGCCACATACTCACTTGTATACTGTTCTTTGTCAGTCAGGTTCTCCCAGGAGCCACTTGTATTTAAAAACATTGCAGAAACTTATCTGTATTTTCTTAATCTGGTTTCATTCCCTGTCACATCTATTTTTTTCATGGAGGGAATGATGAGTAGTGAGCAGAAACAAAAGCAAATGGGGATAAGGGCATGTTTTACCTACAGCACTGTCTCAGCATCTCCCATTAAATTACATCTTGAAATGACACCAATACTGGCACACTAGATTTGCACAGAAACATTTTTGAGCACTGAAGCCAAATGACACAAAATAATCAGTCTCTGTGCTAGGATCTCTGCTCTACTTCAAAGCAAGGTGACTCCAAACAAGTTGCTTCCTGGAGATGCACCACAGAACACTCCAACTCCCCACCTCCCAGGAAAAGTTGGTAAGAAAATGCTAAAGGCAGAAGACCAAGGCTACACAAGTAGCCTTGTGTCAGTTTACTCACACTGATACTCTAAAACTTAGGAATAGTCCCAGGTTTATTAGTAAAGAAGTAACTGAGGAGTCTAGGTTCTGGTTTTTCTAAAGCCTCTCCCTAGACTGAAGGGCTCTACAGGACTATGCAATTCTCTGCTGTCCACCTCTCCAATCAGGGAGAGGACCACTTTGCCCATGCTGATGGTTATCAGACATACAGGGCTCAGCCATCTCAGGAAAGTGATAATAAGCCATTTTAATTTAGTACTCTCTGTTCTTCCATTCCTATGGAATCTGCTTCTTCCAGAGCAGACTTTCTTCAGAATTCAGGTTTTCAGCTAGATATTTTTATTCCAGTTTGGCAAGAAAAGGAAGATTTTGCAGACAGTTGATTGGGTTCTTCCCTATTTTCTGTCCACACCCTACAACAATGTGCTACCTCGCTGGACAAATGCAATAAAAATTTGCACAGGCATGGAAGTTTTCAGATGATTATATTCTCAAAAGGTACATAAAACATGAAGCTCTATACAAGTCCTATAAATATTTCATTAGTGCAATCTCTTTTGGCGTCACAGAATCGACATGGCAATTCAACCACAAGGAATTTCATAGTAAATGAGGCTGCTCACAGAACTACCTGTTGCCTTAAAGCCTATGGTGCCATTGACAAGCTTGGCTGAGAGCTTCCAGGAGGGATGTTTAGAACTCTGCCTTACCAGAATTTTCCATTTGCACAAAAGACTGCACCTCCTACTCTGTTTCTGCTTGCCTTTCAGTTAGCTGAGATGTTACATTTTCAGATGAGATTCTATGTGTACAGATAAGGATTGAAGTAAGATGCCTAAATTGTTTCTGTCTACACTGAAATTACTATAGGCATGTCAGGTGTTTAGGTCTCCAGCCAAAGAGATTCCACTCAGTTTCACATAGAAACAGTGAAATAAAATAAGATCTTATGTCTAATGATAGCCCGGTGCCTGTAGCAGTAGAGTCAGCATATCCCACCTTGCTGCCACAGGATTTAGGTCCCATGTGTAGCCATATGTCTGTGTCTTATGTACATAGGGCATAAAAAATGGCATCAGATGCATACTTTTAGGCAACTGAGCACACAGTTCATGTACTGGTCCTAATCATGTTCCTGGCCTAGGTAAATCCACAGCTAAAAACTGCTGTGGAAGTTGCTATAGGAACTGCTGCTATAGGAAGGGGAAAAGATGCAGTGGGGCAGTGATTCAAGGAGTTAACATCAAAAGGGCATTTCAGGCTAGTTTTATTGCAACTGCTGTTAGCAACAATGTTACTAGTCATTTGAAGATTAAAAAAGAAAAGAAAAAACACCTTTCTTCACATGCCCTTCTGCCAAAATCTCTCAACTACTGCTGCCAATCTTTCAGAAAGCTGCCGACAACTTACCCAAAAATTAAACATTATCTAGAATAATCCTGCAGCAAACTGAGTGTTGGAACTCAGAGTCTTAGGCAACTATAAAGTAACAATATGAAATATCATCTCTAAACAGCACATAGCCATGTTCCAGACACTACTGCAATGTACTTCTCTGAGAATATCTTTGGAGTTCAAGGAAGAAAGCAAACTCACTAGTGGTGAAGGTGGCAGTTGTGTCTAAAAATTCACACCAGCACATTTACATACAGTAATTTAAATATTCTTCCCCTGCAAGTCCTTTTCTAAATCTGCTACACAAAGAAATTAGTTCCTGGTACTAAAAAAATACCATGAAAACTGCATTCTCATAGGTACAGCTGTGATCTTCTAAAGCAAGACTATAGGTCGTTTTCCTCATAAATTAGATACTTTTTCAACTTTGTTTCTCTTGCCTGAATTTCTTTCCTTTCTTCTGATAACATAGTAGCCATGAATTGCTAGTCACATTTTCTGTAACATCAATATCCATTTTTCACAGACCATTAAGTTACCCTAGAAATTATTATCTCACTGATAATTTTTACGTATTCTTCTAACCTTCTTCAAAAAAAGCCTAAAAAGTTTTGTATATCTATTTGAACATTTGGCTGCCTTGATGAGCCACCGAAGCTGTACTCTTCTTAATCACTTCATGGTTCCCATAGTTACAGATACACAGAGAACACAAATATTTTTTTTTTACATTACAGAAATCTGACAAAATAAGGTCAATGGCATGAAACAGCTTTACAGTCAGGACTGACATAAAGTTTTGGTTGCTATTCATAAAACAGAGACAACTCTGTTTGTCCATTTACAAACCACAGTAAAAATATAGCAATGCTCAGAACCAGACTGTCTTTAATCGTGGATGGGTATGTTCATCATTTATGTGGGAGCTTTCACTACAGCACCGTTATTTATCTTTTTATAGTCTTCTTTTATGTATTGCAATACATCTTTTATATATATACATAAAATTATTCATAAAAAGCTCATGGAAAGGAAAGTGAGTGGGTAAACTGGTGCAGGTCATAGAAGAATTGATACGCATGAACTAAATTTTTACTTTTTATTCTTAGACATACACCAAAAAATATTAAAAATAGTGCTATGGATTCTACATCTTTGGAGACATTCAAAACCCTAAAGAACACAGTCCTGGAAACCTGATCTACTTGAGCCTGCTCTAGGCAAGGATTTGGACTCGATGACCTCCAGAGGCACCTTCAAACATCAAAAACTCTGTGAAACTCTAAAGAATAAAGCACTGATAACAGCCTTACTGTTCTTCAGCTATGTTACATATTTTACTGCTAGAAGGTCTGCCTCCTTTTTGTCTCACTGTCTACACAGGTTTCTGCTCTAAAGCAATCCATACATATCATCTGAAGATCTGTGCTCACGTGAGGGGCTGTGGAAAGCCCACAGCATGTTGCCCCATTTTCTTCCCAGAGAAGAAAACCATACACCATGAACAAAGCTACTTCCTCAGCTATCCAAGAGCTTAAGATTACTTCTGTCAAAAAGCTGGTGGAGTGACTGAGTGCTGGAAAACTTCCAATATGATATAGTGAGAAGAAAGTTGTATTATATTTATAGCATATATGTCTGTACATATATATATATTATATATTTATATATATATATATACAAAGACATCTCCAGAGATTTCAGAGATTAGGTCTCTATCCTGTGTTGAAGTAAGATGTGAACAGCTGATGTCATCCCCTTTAGGTTTGAGAGGCTATCTACCTAAAACATGTATTTGAGGTTCCCAACCTGTATAATGCCTATCACTGTTGAGTCTATCAGAAGAACATACTGGCCTTGACAGCCACCAGGAGCATGGGGTCACCAGGAAATCTGTTCTGGGCACCTCTGTCTGCAGAGGCAATTCAGGGGAAAGAAAAATGAACAAAGGAGCAATGCTTACAGACACTGCTTGGATCCACAGGAAGAGACAGTGGAGCCGAGACTAACAGAGCACTATGAAGACATGATGCAAAAACACTGGGGCTGTGAGGAAGAGGAGGATTATTACTGGCTCTGAATAGGGAGAGAAGGCAACAGAGAATGGCTGGCAGTTAAGAAATACTCCTAGTGGGAATGGGCTGAAAACACAGCAGAGTGAAATCATGTTAAGACAAAGATTTTTATAGATGATGTAACAAGCTGCCAAAGGAACATAAGGAAGCATGTGCAGCACATGTGGATCTGTCAATTATAACAAATGCCCAAAATCCTGTTTGGAAGAACAAAATATTTAGGAGACGAAAAAAGCATACTTTTGACATATTGTAGGATCATCTCACTGCAGTGATCTCTGCCATGCAGCTTGACAGAATTCTTCTCTGACCACTTGGATTGATCATCTTTCCACTCACAGAGAATCACGATTTATGAACATGAACTCTGCTTAGAAAGAATTTTCCTCTGTTCCCCACCAACTCCTATGCTGAGAAGTTCTGGCTGCTGAGTTTTCTTAGAGCTCCCACACTCCCAAGTCCACACAAAGCCTAGAATAAGACTGTCAGAGCCTTGCAACCAGATTGTGAAATTAGGCATCTAATTTGTGAGTGATACAGTAGGAGGAGAGTGGCAGCAAGCATATGCTTCCTCCTGTGCCTGGGCAGCTCCACACACAGCCCTAGCTCACCACCACTCTCTGGGACAGTCCTCCTGAGGCTGAGCACAAAGATGTGAAATGGTTTCTGATCTGCTACTTTTTTTACATCACATACAGATAACAGTACTAAACAGAATCTGGACATGTAAGCTTAAACAAAATCATTATAAACCTCTACCAGACTGATCCTGCATGTTTTAACTTTTCTTAAGAAAACAAAAGAAAGCTCTCAGTGAAAGAAAATAAATTCTCAGTAAAAGAGCAAAACTCATAAATTAATACTTGTGAAATATTTAGTTTTAGGGGTAAAAAAAGGCACCATGGTGTAAATTTAGCTGGACAGAACTTTTCATGCCTGGGGAATGTTGAGCATCATATGGTACCTTTAGTATTTGGCACAATTACTACTACCCAGCAGGGTTTTGACAAAGCACCAAATAGGATTATGCCCTGTACATGTTATATATATTCAGGTTTCACCATCTATCCTTAAGTTTATAGTTTTCTTCACATAACTAGAAATACTTAAGCCTGACTTTTTGTTATGAATGTAAATGCTTATATCCTTATAATTATGTAAAGCATAACTATAGGCTTATAATCCTTATAATACTTATAATTACAGAAAGCAGATTCTTCCCACTGATATCATCACAGCAACTTCTTCTATGTTTAAAACAAACACACACTTTATTTGTACAATATTCTACCTCACACAGACCAGCAACCTGATCTCCTCAGATAAAAAAGCTACCAGAGTATCCTGAGGAAACAGAACATACTGTGAGTTTGCTCAACATCTGATTTGCAGTTACTCCCTTACCAAAAGGATGACACAGGTTTTTTGGCTTTTTTGTTGTTTGGGTTTTTTAAAATTGCATCTTTGTTGATCCTACCTTCTGAGATGTCCATGGTCCTTTCTTTTAATTCTCCCACCTCTCGCTCCAGGTGCAGAGTCTGAGGCTAAGTTGATTAAGTCTGTGCTATCTGTGCTACCAAGCTCGAGCACAAAGGAACCTCAGTAAATCTGGGATGGAAGATTTGAGGAAGGGGAAGAGAGAATATCAGTGTTCTACAACAAATTTGAGTGGATATTTCAGATTTATGTAAAAAAAAAGACTGGGGAAAACAATGTTTTTGGTAAGGAAAAGTGTAGATTTTTAGGAAAGCAAAGACCATGGGAGACTAAGAAAGGGTTAAACAATTGTGGGTCTGAATATGGAAGATTCAAAAGATAAGGAAAAGGAAAACGGGACAGGAAAATGCACTAGGAATTTTGTGCCAGTGTAAGAACACTGCAATTTTTTAACTGACCTAAACAGCACATTGCTGACAGCAAATGTACAGACTATACCCAGTATTAATATCAGAGGTTTACTGTTCTGAATTTGCAATACTACTGGCAGGCCACACAAGGAAAGAGGGAAGTTTCAATAGGGTAAGATGATGTGAAGCAGTGCAGAACAATACACTTAGAAAAATCAAACAATAATGACATTTTGTTATCTGATGAAGCTACTGTTACAAAAACAGGTTAAAATTTGAGATCAGAACTTTGCTAGATGAGGAGAACCATTCTGATCTTCTGCACTTACCTGTATATTCTCAGATATCTAATGAGGCTTTGTAATTCCTAAACAAATAAAAGGCATATAGTGCAGTGACAACTTCAGGCTATTTGGGGAAGAGGCAACAGTTAAGGAGATTTTGCCTCTTTATTATTTGAAATAGAGGGATGCCTACTCCATGGTGGTACAAATACAGGGACCATGAACTGGACTTGTGCTCACATGCCTGTTCAACAGAAGCAAATTTAATGGCCGGCTAGATCCCTTATATAAAAGAAAGAGAATCATGTCAGCAACTAAGAGAACTTTCTTATTCCCTGCTTGGTAGAAGGTAGCTTTGCCATAGCAACAGCTTCCAGAGCTGGTGAGGTCCATCTACTGCTGCCTAAACTTGGATCACCTTTCCTGCATACTGACATTTGCTCAGTATTCAGCCATATGTGATGTAGCTGAACACTAAACACAAACATGGAGTTTGCAGGAAGCAGGAGTACCTCTGATCACATTGTATATCAAAAAATAACTTTCAGATACATCAGCCTTCTGCTAGGTTCAAAGACTGTGCCCATTTTGTGAACTGCAAAGATCATTTTCACCAAGATGTGTTATAAACATTCTATGCTCAGTTACTGTTCTTCTCAGTTTTTATTTGATCCTTGCATGTTCTTGTGACTCCATCTTAGAGCTTTTTTAATTCAGATTATGTAACACTGCCAGCAGAATGATCTCAGCCAAACAAATCAACTTCAGTTATTTAAATCCAAAACAGACATAATAGACAAATCAGACAATTCCACCCTCATCCACAGTCACAGGGAGAGGTTTTCAAGAATATATTATTTTAGTAGTATCTACTCTTGCTAGAATCTGAGTTTAATAATTCTTTTATATTTGTCTCTAGTTTATAATTGATCTTAACTTTACACTGAAATCAGGTCAGTAGACTACATATTTATAAGGTTAGTTTTATTCTGGTTGTCTCTATAAGTTTTAGGTGATTATACTAAAACCAGCGGTTTATCCCAGCTTAAATACGACTGGTTTACTGGAGGTCAGGCTCTTCTGGCCCTGTTGTCTTTAATAACTTTCCCTTAACCACTTCAGTTCTTTAGACAAAAGAATACAGGGAAGAAGGGAAGACTTGTGAGATGAGGTAGCCAAGATGAGCAAATGTCCAAGAGGACACAGACAAAGAGATAAAAAGGTTCAAAGTAGGGTGAAGAGAAAAGACAGAGAGGCAACAAGTTGAGGAAAAAAAATGAGAGATGTACAATAGGGAGAAAGTAGGACAAATATCAGGGATTATGAGGAAACTAGTGTTCTGGAAAAGCAACAAAATTGGATTGTTTTGTTGTCACAGAGCAAAAGTTCTTGCATTTGGAGCAGAGACGACACATTGACAAATAAAGCTTACTTCAGAGGAAACTCTACTTCCTTTTCTTGGTTTAAGGTTTTTTTCTTTGGGTTTAGTTTTTTTTCTTCAGAAAAGAAAGAAGGCATTTGGGGATTCAGGGTTGTCTTTCTCTTTTACGAGAAATGCTTGTAGGTGAGCTTTACCTCTCTTCAGGCATAATTAGCATAAGACATTACCAAGCCTACACACAGGGGCACTGTGGCAAAGCCCCTTACAAACGAGCTTAGCAGGACTCTCAGTGTACAGCAGAAAACAGCAGCAGATTGGTTGTGACACACTAAAGCTCTAAATGCAAACAAAGCACGTCCAGAAGCTTTTGTAAAATCATGTGGCACTGCAGTCCTTTATTTGCAAATGCTTCACTTTTTTACCCACCTGTTTATTTTAAAGAAATAACAAATTCTGAAATTTAACATTCAACCACTAGAAGCGGCCTCTATTTTTCTACCCTGAGCACAGGTGATGAGAGTATTGCTACCCTTGTAAGAATTTGCTGCTTGCACACTATGACAGAACAGAAAGGTTTAAGATCTGCAGTGAAGGTCATGCTCTGCCTAAGTCAGACTATAGTACCAAATCCTCTGGATGATTTTAATGGCTGTCTTCCAAATTAAATCAAAGCAGAAGTGACTTTTCAATTTCTAAATCTACATATCTTTATTTCTCCCCCTCTCTACTATGTAATTAGATCCAAGCATTTTGTTTGAAAGGGCTGCTGAGCCTATGCCATGTCACTTGCTGTGCAAGAACAAGGAGCTTTTCTTTTTGAAACATTTATGATTTTTGCTAAACTTAGCCATCCCAAAATGTTTATTACACAGAAGCCTAAGTATCGCTGTATATGACATTAATCTTGAACAACGCTCTCTTTCCTTGCTGTTTGAAGTACAGGAACCTAAGTTCTTTGCACTCATTTAATACAATAATATGTGATATTTAAACTGAAAAAGGAAATTACTGGGCAGCAAAAGTCAGCCATCCAGAAAGCTATCAGAAATAAGAAAGGAAAAAGATTGAGAAAGTACATACCTTTCAGATATTCAGTAAGATAAACTGCTAGGAAATAGTAATTACTGTTAAAATATATTCTGGAGGGGTTATATACTTAAAAGGACAGAAAAATAAAACCAAAATAGAAGCAAGGAGGAAAAGGTGATTTTCTTAGCCAAGAAACATTGTGGTAGCTACATTTATAACATAGATATGGCAAAAAAATAGAGATTTTATTTGGCAATGATTATCTAAGAAAACACTAAAATGCATATTCCTACCAAACAAACCCAAGGTCTTAACTGACTGAAAGGGCACAGAGCACCCTGTGTCAGATGTGTTTTGAGAACAGAGCTAACTTACAAGTAATATAAGGTGTTGTACATCAGGAAGCTCTTCTAGTCATAATTTAGCACTTCCAAACAAGTGGCTTTTAAAAGCAAATGTTAAAACAGTTAAACCCCAAATGTGATCTTTCTGGGGCTAAAATAGAAAGACGGCCATTTTATGTTGATGTGAGTTTACAGTTAGCTCTGTGATCATCATTTAACTAATTTTCATCCACATGGTGTATACAAAGTTGCTTTTGTATGATTCTAATTTATTACACAATGTATAATGTAACAGCGGAATGCTAAGTGCAGTGTTATTATCTACGAAATATTTAATTATAAATTAGCTTATAAGGGAAAGAAAGCCTGTAACACTGCTTCAAAACTTGCCATGATATGGTTTCAAAATTTAATTGTAATCAGAAAAATTAACAGAAGTTGAGAACAAAATGAGAAATGAAAGCAAGCGAATAAGGATGACTGCAACCATGTGCTTTTAAAAAAAGAATAGAAAATTAAGAAAAAAGCAAAGTCTTCCAAAGTAATGTTTTTAAAATCTGCATCATTTGCCCTGAAAACAAGCTATTGTTTCATGCATCAAATCCAAGGATTAAATCCAGTCAGTTCACTGAAGACAGCAGTACTTATGGCCAAAGAAGAGGAAGTGATTAAGTAGAACATGGCAAGCTGATCCCATGGTATGCAGAGCTACAAAAAGAAATGGGCCTTGCCAGCCCCAGGCTGAGGGAAGGAAGAGGGGAGGAAGTACTGTAGTTCCCTGAGCAGGGATTCCCCTACATCCTGCAGAGAAGACCATGCTGAGGAAGGTTTTCCTGACTGAAGCTACAGCCCCTGGAGAAACCACATGGGAGCAGGTATTTTTCCTGAAAGACTATGGCCCACAAAGGACTCCAAGCTGGAGGAGGAGGGAGCAACAGAGGAGAACCATTATGGACTGGTCCCAGCCCATGCCTGATGCCCTGTGCCACATGGCTGGACAAGGCAGAGGAGTGGGGAGTGGAGTAGTAACATTGAGACTGGGAAGAAAGGAGGAGCAGAGGGGTACTTTAGGTTTTGTCTTTGCTTCTCAAAATCCAACTCTATTTCAGCTGGTAGTAAATTAAATTAACTATCTCCAAGCTGAGTCTCTTTTACCCAGGTGGCAATTGGTGAACCAACTCCACTTTTTTATGGCAGCCCATGAGCTTTTCCATCTTATTTTCTCCCCTTGTCCTGTTGGAGCCAGACAGGGTCAATTCACCACAGAAGTTCTCTAGAAAGACTTAAAAAATGAAGAAATGTGTAAATCTTATATTTGTGAAACAAACTGCATAACAGTTTTTTATGAATGACTGAAAGCCCATCTACAGTTCTTGGAATCCTAAGTTTATCCCCATAGTTTTTAATGGGAGAAAAAAATCATCTGGATGCATTTCAGCAGCATCCCGAATAGATTTATACTCAAAAAATGGAAAAGGATTTGCCAACATGACTAAGCATATCCTAAATACAATACTGAAAATTTAAGTGTGGGTTAGTACAATTTTCAATAATATACAACATTTTCTTGTCAGTGACTGTCAGTAATGTAGGGGGAAAAAACCAAATTGAACCCTCTCCAGCAGAATATATTCACAACTTTCTACATATCACAGACTGCACAAGTCCATATACCCTCTTTTAAGGAGGTCAGTTCACGTAGGAGACAAAAGGCTAAAAAAAAACCAGCTGGTGCATGAATTGTCAGGTTGCCTGTAGAGGAGAGAACATGTGGGTTTGCACAGAAGACTCAGAGTAAGTGTGTAGAGTTTCATTAGAAAGAAGACTAAATATAGGTTTCTAAATGTGTCTACAGACCATTGCTGCTGTATGATTGCCTACTGTAACTGATGAAAATCTGCTGTAGGATTTAACTGCCTCAACACTGGCGTTCATTCCTACCTTCAATGCCCTAACATTTCCAAAATATGAGCATGGAGCTGTAAGGTACAACACAGGTATTACCTGAGAGCCACCCTGACTCTCAGGGGCAGCTGCTGGGAGCTACAGTAAAACTCTGCAGTACCTTATAGGACATTTGATGACTTGGGGCTCTATCTGGCTAAACAGGAGCCACAGCTGAGAAAGATTCAGAGCTGATTTAGTCTAGTTCAGAGCAAGCTGAAGCACCCTGGGGCACACTGATCTCCCCCTATAAGTATTATAAAAGCATAAACCCAGCTCACATATAATGTAGGGGTTCTCATCTGGAACTGGACTACTCAGTCTGGCAGGAAAATGTATTGACTTAATCTCCTTTGGATGCTTTACTAGTCTCCTCTTTAACAGCCTACACAAGTGACCAAGAGGTAAGCTCCTCTAACACAGAACAATAGGCTCTACTAAACACTCACTGACTGATTAGGAAAACATCAAGGGGTATTGGAGTGAAGGGGTATAACTTGCAACACAGGATATTCACAAGAGTATGTTTAAATCTATGCTGAAAGCTTAGGGGCAAAAAAAACAAAAAAACAAAAAAACAAAAAAACAAAACAAAAAAAAAACCAAAAAAAAAACCCAAACCATGAAGTGAATTAAATGTTCCTCAGTTTAATTCCCTTGTTGCTATTTCTGTTGCATTAAACTTACATGGGCAAGAAGCTGCTTCTGTGGTTTCTTGACCCATCCACAAAGGCAGTGACATGAGTCCCTGAAACAGTCTAGAAAAGCAGGCTCCTTTACAGCTAAAAGGACTGATCCAAATTATCCTGAGGGGTAAAGCTGTCAGGCTGACAAAGGTCCTAAGAGCAGTTTGCTGATGAACTTTCAATTGCCCTCTCTCTATTTGTAAAAGTTATTTGGTCAGAGAAGAAAAAGCAGAGAGGAAGATTAACTTTGCTGATGCATACACAGGTATGAGCTTTGATCACTTACCACGTGATGCAGAGAAAAAGTTACACTACCAGTATTAAAATCCCAGCAACATACAAAAATGTCTTCCAGTCATGACAACACAATCATCATTTCCATGCTCATCTATTTCCAGAATGTCCCAGCAACATCTGCTCATCTGTATGATTAATCTGCACTTCTCAGTAATACTCAACTTTTTAGAATGCAATATCCCAAATAACTGTCCCAAAACTCACCACTAAAAAGTGTTTTGTTATGGGAGCCTGTTTTGTATGAACAAGTTAATAACAAATATAATAGATTATTGAGAAATTAACATTTAACTCCAAAGATTCCACAAACCTGTTGTGTGTAAGTTATTTGACTGGTGTTTTAGCTGGAATCCTGAAACTGCACAGTACATGATTAAACTTCAGCCTAAATAACACACAGGTTTTTGGAAACCTCAATCTGGACTAAAAAAAATTATTGGGTTTTATCTGCTCTTTAAGGAAACTCAGATTACATTTTGTCCAGATTTTCATTTAATCCCTGGTCAGTCATTAAACAACTGGTAACAGATACTTTATATCATTTTATAATCACAGTTTTGGAAAGAGATTTAATTTATCTCCGTAGGAAGGCTGACTTGCAGATGGGTCCTGATATTAAAGGAATTTGAAGAAACTCACAAAATATTACAGAAACTTTGTCTATAGATTTCTTTGCTTGAAATACACACTTCTATTATGCTTAATAAAACCATGTACCTTAGGTATATGTATAACAAACTATCCAGTGTCCTCTCTAATTGCAGCACTGGAGATGCATAGACAGAAGTATCCATCCCTTAAGTAAAATTACAAAATGCTCCAGAATACAAAATATATAAAAACATAGATGGAAGTATTTTTTATCTAGGACATTATATGGCTAAAAATACACTGAATTTTAATCCTGGATGGGGATTAAGGTTATTTATGATAAAAAGAGAAACAGCAAGAGAGCACAGATTACATTTATCCCTCATAATTACTTTGTTCTCTTGAAATTTTTTCAGCTACTTGTTGATTTCTCATATGCATAATAAGTCAAAAATCTTACAAAATCTCTTTGCAGTAAGATCTCTTTTTTTGCTAAAATACCTCTGGTTTTGTGGTGCCAGAATAGCCCAGGAATTCAGTTTACTAAATTTAGTTCTATTTAGCATTCCTATGTTGTTTTGTAAACTACTAAAACCAAACAATTTTGCCTCTGCAGTGTACATAGCTATGAACATTTTAAATATTAGGAGTCATACTTAGTCCTAACCCCCATATATCACATTAAAAATCCCATAACATAGAAGAATCTTACATGAATGAGGACTACAATGATTTAAACCGAAAGACAAAAATTCCAAGAAGAAATAACATTATTAAGTAAAGAGTTTGTTGGGCTTAAGGGGCACATGCTGGGCTGTCAAATCAGCCTGAGCTTAAATGAGTGCACTCTCACATGCCTGGGAGCTGGGAGCTGGTTTTTGTGTGACCACATAGAACAAATGTATTCAGAGGCTGAACAAGGGGATTCAGTTAGTTTTGCCAAAAGCTCAAGTCTTTTAGGGAAGGATGATGCACAATTAGAAGACATCTTCCATTTTATGGAATCCTTTTACAAGACTTCTCACCGTTACCACAGCTGGGCACAGTTTGAAATAAGGGACATGATGCTGGATTGATTGTCTTCTAGCAATAAAATATACCCAAGTGCATCTAGGAAACAGATCACTGCTGGAAAAACTGAATGTGCAATGCTCAGATAAAACAAGTCCTATCAGGTGCTTCCACAGGACTACTAGTTCTGAGTTCTGCTTGGACACTAGCAGTCAGCTCTGCTGGTGCACCATATCCCCTCAGGCATCCCACAGAAGAACACACTTCTTCAAGTTTCCTGAGCCTAAACACATCCCTGGACATCTGCATGTTTGCTACTCTGCTCTCCCTCAGTGCTTTTGAAGGGAGAAAAAAAAAAGAAAATAAAAAGTACCTGCAGTCTCTAAAACTAAGCTTTTATTAGAGTACCAATCAGAAGAGATATCAAGGTTTCTTTCTTCTGGGTGAATTAGATTAAAGTTTGGATTGTGTGAAATATTTGCCTGCCTGGTTTGTCTTTGTAAATGATCCCTTCTCTTTAGCCCTCCACAGCAAGGAGGGCTTCCAGATAATATTTTTCTACACTTCCAAACTATTTTTTTTTTTTGCACCACAAGTGAACCAGCAAATGACAAAACACAAACCCATCTCCCTTGGTTTGCCCATAGATGGCACATTGTTATGTGGCTCTCCATCCAGAAATGGATGTGTTAATTTTGGATACATTTACCTGAAGCATTCAAAAAATAGCTCAAAATTATGGCATTGAGGGTTCTGTCTGACAGATGCCTCCTTCACTGATAGGCCATCTCTCACATGGACAAATGCTGTGTGAGTCTATTAACTATCTGATCCTACACAAGTACACACATTTTATGATAGTCAACAGTAATACTGGCATTTTTACTTAATTCCTATCTTCAAAGCACTGCACACTACAATTCATTTCCAGTGATCAGGCCTGCCATACAGAAGCACACTGGATAATGGGTTATATCCACACTCACCCCATTCACATGCAGATGGATTGATTCCCCAGGATCCCCCATTGTCCTCCACTAACATTGCAGACCACCAGTTTCAAAGAGCTGTAAATCTACCCAATGAAATGAACTTACTCCCTAAAATGTTGATATAATACATACATGCAAAGTAACTAGGCATGTATAAATTAAATTCACCTACACCAGTCACAGTCTCTGGATTAGTCACTCATTTCATCACCAAGATGATTTATTTATAAACGGAAAAAAGATAGTTTGTAGCACAACTAAGGCACCTAAATATTATAGAAAGCCATATTCTTAAAATTTAGATTTTTAAGAGAATGGAGATAATTTTTCTATATCTTCTTTCTTAAGAGAGTGTATTTGCTTACATTAGTTCTGCATTCCATAGCAAAAAAATAATAGTATGTTTATTACATGTGGTATATAGAAATATCTAATCTCTTCTATGATTTCTGCAGTGCCAACAAGTAACAAATTATTCCATTACAGAAATGAAGGTAACAGAAATATAGTAAATACACAATACCTTGCAAAGAAAATTTTTGGCTTAATTTGAAATGCAATAGGGTAAACTGAATTCAGAAAAAACAATTGCAAATTTGATGTGGCAATGAAAATGCCAGTGGAGTTTTGGATTTTAAGACACCATAAAGTCAATAGTCTTTAGTAGTGAGATGGGATTTGACTTGTTAGCAAGAAGTAACAATAAATTCAAATCAATTCATAGAATGAATTACAGGATTTGAAAAAAATAGGACATTGTGGAAAATTAACACAATTAAATGTGCATAATACACTGAAAGGATGCAAGGACGGTTTCAAATAGCTATAGTGATCTCATAGTTGAAAATGCAGCTTGCTATCTACTGGTTTTTCAGGGATTTAAGGCTGAGTTTGCTTTCTACTGATTGTAACATTACTGGAAACACGTTGAAGTAATGAAGAACTGAAGGACTCATAAAGAGATTCCTGGAGTGACTATGCTTTGAAAATTATCATCTACACAGGCCAAGCTAAACAGACATCCTACAGCAACTAAACAACCCTATTCCAAAAAATCTGGAAAAAGATATAAACCTGAAATATTTACTGTATAATCCTTAAATATTTATAAGACTCAGTATTTATGAGAATGTTAATAATGATTCAGCAATAATGATATGTACATAAGAATAAAAGGTTCCTCTTACAAAAAACACCCTCATTAGAGAAGAAATGCTCCCTTCAAAACTAGGATTTTAATTGTATGCATCATTATTATTACAGTTATATACATTATTGATGGCAAAATTGCAACCTCAATCCTTCTCAGATGCTATAGCATAACATCTGTTTTTGTCCAGATAAATGGCACATAAATAATAACTCCTCAGGTGAATAAAATACCTTGAATCATTAACAGATTTCAAAGGTCAGAAAATTGGGTTGCCCTGTACTTCCTGTATTAGGCTATGTAGTAGGATGCACATATATGGTATGCATGTATATTCACTTATGAAAAATCTATACAATATATGCTTATACATACCTATTTTATATATATATATATATATATATATATATATATATATATACAACTGACATTAGGCAAGAGGAGGTGGAAAATAAAGCTTCTCCTGATTCTCCTGAAATGCCTAATTGAGTTTTGCAATCTTATTTTTTCTTGTTGTTTCAATGCAAGTTTTTGGAGTGGAAGGAATTATTACACTCAAAGGTATCAAAATAACTCCCATAGTCTCAAATCAGTTAAATTGAAACAACAATACTGAAAATACAAGACTGAAAATAGGATAACATGGCAAGAAATAACACTGTGGTGGATTAAAAGTTCGGGGCTTCTAGGCCCCATTATACTACATGGAATTTCCACTATTTTTTATATCAGGTATCCACAGATTCCTGTTACCCAGCCTGCATGACAACAGCAAGAACAGATGTGAAGGATTCAGGAGCCCTTTATCACAGCTAAAGAGAGGAAGCTGCAGTAGCAATAGATTTTCTTGGTCATAAAGTGTAGAATCACACGACAAGTCACAGTTTAAGAGTTTGGCAAACAGGTGAACTAAACCTGGGTAAACCACAGAGCTTTATCAAGTGGTTACTGATTTAGTGATGATTTAAGGCTATGGTGGAAGAAAAACTCAGGTGTCTAGAGACTCTCCTACAATCCCATTATTAAATGAAGAAACTTTGATCTGGTTAACTTCAAAGCATTAGCATCATCTGCCTTAATTTTAAGGATTTCCTTAAAAACTTTATAGAGTCACACTTTTTTGAAAGCAAACTAACTACCCAGAAGCAGAGGACAGTGATCCCCACCTTACTTGAAATAGAATTCCTCAGTTTCTTGCTGGCTTTTTTTTTTTTTTTTTCTGCTTGAAACAGCTGTTCTAGGGAGGCATTACTGAAAAGCAGTGCTTCTTTCATGATGCATATAAACCCCATATCTTTTGGGAAACAAATTACATTGAATACTACAGAAAGAAAATGTACTTGCTATCAATTTGCAATTTGCTATGTAATTTACCTCCTTCTGTTGGATTTTTTTGTTTTGTTCTACAGCTGTGTTAGTCAGAGCTTACAGAAATTAGCCTTTTAATGGACAATTTGACCTAGGAGTTCTGTTCAAGAGATGTAAAAAAAAATCCTGACAATCCAGACATTTTGTTCTGACAATATTACCAACTTCTGTTAAAGCATTAGTACACAGCTGAATTGCATGGCATATGTACTCAAGTTGGTAAGGCCTAAATTAGCAAGCCATTATGTAAGCAAATTTTAAGCATAATTTAAAGGAACTAAATGACAAACTCCCCGAAAAAAAACACCTGACATACAATTAAGGAAATGTTTCCAAGTTGTCTTTCTTTCCAAGTATTAATCACTGACATTATACTAAAATGAAAACAATCTCAGTGACAGCCAGATCAGAGCTAGGACTCTCTTCTGCCCTGATTATCAGCATTATTTTCTACAACCACATACTACTAAGTTCAGTGAAATAAATTCTCATATTTTTATAATGTATTTTACATCCGGATTTCCCACCAGTTGTCCTTTACGTATGTAAATAGAAAAAAGAGAAAGCAAACTGCTCTTTTCTGCAAAACACAGGAAAATTGTGACAACATTTACTTTTATCATTTGCTCCCATTTTTTCCCATTGGAAATTAAAAAAAATAGTAATCCTAATGAAACCTGCACAATGGTAGACTGATTGCTATGGATAATTATATGGCTTAATCTGGAATATGGATCTTCCACCTAATTTTGTCAATGTCATACAAATTTCACTTAGTTCAAATAAACCCACAGCACCTCACAAAATACTTGAATTTTGATCCAAAGAAAATACATTTGCTCATTAATTTTTGTGCCCTAAAATGTATCTCCTTTTCTATAAGGAGAAACATGTATCAGGTGATCACAAACGAAATACATATTTTTGCCTAACCAAATACTCTGAAAAAGTTCTACAGGAATGAGGAAAGAAAAAAAAAAAAAGTTGCATTTTCAGTCTTTTTTCTGCTTTACAAGGTTATGGTACCATGGCAGAGAAGAACAGATAAGCAGTGGCAACCACGCCATCAAGGGGACTGAGGTTGGGCCCTTCCCACTCCTTATCAAACCATGGACAACAACTAGTTGGACATTTTGCTGACTTCTCCACTGCCCTAAAAACCAAAATATTTCACTTCACAGGGGAGAGTGAATGGAACAGAGGGAAGTAACTTAAACCCACTACCATTTTGGCAATTAAAATATTGATGTATGGAACATAACCGAAAGGATTTGAAATGAGAGTGTAGGCCCTCTATAAAGAACTAAAATCACCTAGAATATTCTGCCAAAACAGAAGTGTCAGCTTTCTCTTAAAAGAAAAGAAACCTACCTGACTTCCTTCTGAAATGTTATCTCACATAAAATTGAATTAAACCCATTAAATGTGGTCTGCCTGCAACTATATGAGAGCAAACTCAGGTCAGAAGTGCAGAGAGCTAACCAATAGTCAAAAAGCACAAAAGAACTTAAGAAACGTATTTGATATACATTCTGACATTTTAGAACAAGAATCATTGAAATTTATATAACTCATTAGCCACTAGAATATGCCAGTTACTGACAATTAATTTTGGAAGTGTACTGGAGTCATTTCTTGATCAGCCTAGGATGCCTACTAACTCTCACTAGGGGTAGTGAGATTGGATTTGACTTGTTAGCAAGAAGGTCTTTTATGATTTTAAATGAGGAGAGAACATATTAAATTCTGCTATATCTATTTGAAAAAAATCCTTGAGAAATATTTGGCACTTACTTGAAAAGGTCAAGAACAGCTTCAAAGTATTACATTTTTAAAATATTTAGCTACAATCAAGAGCTGCAAGGACCTCTTAGGAACCTTGTACATTGCCCTACAGCCACAAGCAACCACATCACATAAATCCTTTCCTAACCTCATTAAATTTAGCCTTTAAAGTTTTATTGGGCTCTTTTTTTTTTCCAGTAAGCCACATGAAATAAATTCTCAAGGCTTTTATGCTTGTAAACATCTTTTTTCAAGCCAAGAGTGTTTAGGGCCAAGTCATACACATTTGGGCTCATGTATTCACTGTCCTCTAACGCGGCTTGGGGTCGCAGGGTCCGTCCGACCCCGGGCAGCCGTAGGTGTCCCGGGTAGCGCTGGGCTGAGAGGCACAACCTGTCCAGGTCCCTCAGGCAAGCTCCCAGCCACGGGCAAACTTAGCGAGCAGCTAAGTGAGATCAGCTCTTTGGTAAATTCAGCTCTTCAGTGATTTCAGCTCATTGCTCGCTAAGTGCCTCGGCAGACGCAGGGAAGAGAGAGGAGAAGGCTGTATGAGATTCCGCAGCGATGTCTTTATTGACAGCTCCTGTGACAGGTTCCAGTGACAGCTCTTCTGCCAAACTGGACAGAAATGGGGGTTTATATAGGGTAAGGGGTGTTGGAAATTGTCCAACAGTAAAGGTTGAGGAGAACACGACCTATGGTCTTACAGAGAGATAACAAGGGTCTGAATGCAGAAAAGGGGCTTCTTTGGTCCAGTCATCATGACTTGACAGTTCTTATCTTAGGCAAGTGACCACCAGGGAGGCCTCACAGGGCCTCTGACTGCTACAGTCCTCTATTCTTATTATTTAAATTTTCTGCATTTCTACATTTCAATTCCACACTTCCAGGTATCAACTGTAATTGCTTTAGGTCTTGTCCCCTTAATCTCTCTAGCCTTCTCTAACACAAGCAGCTCTCCATTTCATGAATCATCTGATTGACTGACTTTGTGCCTACCACAGTTTGTATCTGTAAAAGATGGGTAATGCATGAGAAACAACACCCCAGGTGTGGTATCATTAATCCTCCAGCTCTACAGGAAACACCTTGAATCTAGGTTAACACTTGACTTTTCCTGAGCTGACACTTTGGTAATTCACACTTCAACATCCTTTCCAAATGATGCAAAATTAACTTGAAGAAACTTGGCACATGTGTTTTGTATTAATATAATTTATTGTGGTAAAAAATTCGTGCGGACACCAAGGGAGGGATAAATATGTTTTAAAAGTTTCTACACAACTTGCTATATGTAATTAGTCAGGAATGTTGAGCCACTGAAAATAATTAAGAAATAGTATTTTTCTCATGTTGCTCTATTTTAATTATACCAATTGTTCTAAAAAATGTTATTTTTAAGTATGTATTAATATTTTGAAATTAATTAATTCTATCTATTACATTAACTTTTAGAGAGAGGCACTGCTAAAGCAATGGTACTTTAAAGAAGTGATCCCCATGTTTCTCACACATTCAGGACTAGTTATTATCATTAACTTTTTAGCTGTTAAAGAGAAATAGCTCAGCTTTATCACACCATATACAATTTATTTCCACACGTTACTATTATGGCATTTTCTTGGCATGTGGAAGACTGGAGTTCAACACCTAAACTAACCTAAACCTTTAGGAAAACCTAAACTAAGACAAGTGCAAATGATAAGGATGTATTTAATTGAATTTAGGACAATCCAAACAAGTCAGATATGTCTTCAGAATATATCTTCAGAGTAGCATTAATACTGACCTATTGCAATATTAAAAACCTATTGCAATACTCAAATGTGATAGAAATAATCTTCTCTGGGAATTCAACAGTACTAAATTTCAGGTTACAGGTATGTTAATATTTAAATGGGGGCATAACACCACTTCATATCACAAGCATAACTCAATGAAGAACACATCAAAAACTACACTTGATTGTAATTAATTTGCACTTGTTTCAGCTGAGGTGCCAGAAAAGCTAGCTAATTTCCACACTTAATACTCCAGTTAAAAATCTGGAGTACCACCTTTTGCAGAACTGCCCCAGAAGAGATGGCAAATGCACGTGCACTGTTCTGCTCAAGTACTGCCACACCTGATGCCACACACAGGGTGCAGAGATGAACAGGGAACTACCCTCACCTATCTGGGACAAGGCACAGGCAATGCCGGTGAATATGCCTGTACTTGATCCTAAAAGTTCTGCAGATTTTTGAAATTATAACTATGCATTCAAAAAGGATTCACCCCACCTTGCTCACTATACTTATGCCCAGTTTGTTTGCCTATATATATTACTTAAAATGTCAATCAAAAAGCTGATTTTACAAGAATTCCCTGAATCTGCTGCAGCCAGAAGTGAAACACAGCAAACTATGTAAAATTACAATTAGAAGACTAAATTAGATTTCCTGAAGCTGATGGAAGGACTTTGCATACAAAAAGTCAAAACTGTTAACTAAAGATGTATTTATGAAATAAAAATTGATTACATTTATTGGCTCCTCTACTTTTTAGCCTATAAGTAATTCTCAGTTCTTAATTTCTTTTATTGTCATAATTTTGACAACAGTCTTGGATTTCCTTATTGAGCTGTCTTCAAGGCCTATGTTCAGCTAAGGGACGTGCAGGGCCTGGGTGTCAGGATTCCTGTTTTTCCTGGTTTTCCCCCCTCCCCTGTGGGTGATTATGAAATTTCAGTTCAGTTTTTCACATTAATATGTATCCCAGTTAACTAACAACATTATAACAATAAATTATAAAAAGCATGGATTCTAACCACTTTGTCCTCCTTTGGGAAAGCATCCAAGGAAGCAGAATAAAAAGAGAAAAGAAAAAAAGAAGAGATAAAGAATAAAATAGGCAAGTATTAATAGACAGATTTCAAAGAAATGCAATTCTAATAACTCTCTATGAAGAGACAAAAACACAAAATTAAGAAAAAAAGAGAGCTTTAAATAAAAAGATGACATTACTGCATATGTTGAAAACACGTTTTCCCACCCTGACCCACAGAAGCATGAACAATATAAGAAACAAAATGCAAGTTACAAATGAAATGACACTTTTCCATTTCTGTGGCTTGAAATAGGGGGTGAAAATGGGTAAAATATATATTCAATTTTTTTTCTGAATAAAGTTAAGCTGTATCACATGCACTCATTAATAGAATAATGTAATACATCAAAGTAAACTATTATTTTCAGAGAATTGCTCTGATGACACCATCTACAGGTGACACAATGCAATGCATCTGTTTTTACTAATATATTAATACATGCACATTGTTGTTCAGTTGACCTATGTAGTTTTCTTCAGAATGAGAATTTAATTTAATAGACACACAGGTACATCAAGGCTATGGGAAACCTCTAAAATAACCAAGAAATACATCTTTTTGAGAGGTTATTTTTGGTTTACATGAAATTTCAGAAGGCCTATTCAGCTGATGTCCATCTTAAAGAAAGTGAAAAGGCCACAAACCAGTTCCCTTGTGAACATGATTATCTGCTATACAATCTGTGTTCACTTTAAGTGAATTTGTGTTGATACCAAGAGCACCTATAAATTTACCCTACAAAAGCCTGGCATCTTAAAGCCACATGAGAAAGTTGCCTCATCTCATGACAGAAAACAAAACTGTTCATGTAATAAAAAGAGATGTGTAAAATGTTTTATAACACACTATAGTCCTTGATGACCAGCCAAAAATAATCACTGGATAATTCCAAATTTAGATCCTACTGCTCCTGCATGAGAGAGTAGTCAGAGGCTTGGAAGGGACTGACTGACCAGAGAGTACTCTTGGATAACATCTGGTTTTGTGGAAAGCTAGTGCAGCTAACTCATGCAGATCAGAGGGAGAACCATTCAGTTCACCTACCAGAAAGTAGGATGATTAATCCAGATTAATCTGAAGTTTTATTCTTTAAATAAATTTTAAACAAATTGGTATAGCACTTTTCCTGTGCTAAGAAAAGTGGTTGTTTTTTGGTTTTTTTTTTCAAATTAAAAAATTTACTGATTTCATGTAAAAGCAATCTATAAATGTTTATGAAAATAAAAATTGTAATATTAAATAAGGCTTCAATAAGGATTTATTTATGAGCAAAAGGGTTTCTTCTTTTATTCTATGAAAAAACAAGTATATTTTCTACAAGATGTCACTCCATAAAACTAGACACAATTATTCTTTTGCTTTAATTAACTCTGTGATTCCCAAGTCCCTTGGCAATCATTAAATACATTTGTTTTACTTGTATGATTTTAATTGATTTACGTGTATGATACACACATCATAATGAAACAATGGATGAAACACTTCAATAAAATGAAGCATGAAATGCCAAACTTAAGGTGAATAATCTGCAGCATGACAACATCACAGAGGCTTTTTCTTAAGAGTACACGTCAGAAAACTTACATTGTTTGATCGCAGAGAGACACGACCTCCACATCGAGCACAGAACTTGGTCCGGCAATATGAGCATAAATGGCCACAACCATCTGCAAACTTTGTTTTATGACAGATTCCACATGTTGGAGCATCATCCTTGTGCTCTCCCTGGTAACGGCGGGCTTCTTCCCCTATCTTTCTTACTTGCTCTTTATAGCTTTCAAATTGTTGATGCAACCTCCTGCATAGATGAGAAAAAAGTTTATATAGCACGAATAGGAGGAAAGATTACCACCCTGTATTTCTTTCAGTTTGCAACTCTACATAATATTCTAGGCCTGTTCACAATACTACATGTACCTCATATCAAATACACACTGCACACAGAAGACCGTATATGGCAATCTAAAGGAAAAAAAAAATAGACATCTTTATTCTTGAAGGTTTACTTCAAAGATTACAAGCAAATCATTTCACTTGACCAGAAATTGATCCAAATGCATATACTAAACAAAACTGCCTACCATGTACTGAATAAAATAAATAATTCTGTGATCAAATTTGCATCTTTTTAGCCAACTTAATTTACATGTCAGATGTAATCAAAATATGTAAATCAATCTCCAGTTTCAGTGCTTTCAATATCTAGATTACTAACACACGTAACAAATATTTCAAAACATGGTCTACGATGACACTGACCTCACAAGAATATGAGAACATCTTTTTATTTCAAATTTATATCTTAACAATCTGTTGTGTTGTCTCTTGTTAAGTATGAAAGACTGCTTAAAGTTTGCTATTCCTCATTACAGATATTTTTTCCAGCTTAGCTGTATGAGTATAAAGAAGCATTAGCAGGTACAGAGGTTCCTAGGATGAAGACTGGTTTTGAAAGAAGCAGCACTTCTTCTCCAGCTGCCCCGAACAACAAACACCCTGACCCTATACCCACCATCTGGAGAAGCATGCTGCTACACAACAGACTCACCTCCTAATCACAGCTCAAAAAGACCTGAGACAGCCTAAGGAGGAGAGTCCAGAAAGGCAAAACTTGGTCTTTGCACTGTGCTATGTAGAACCCGGGCTTTTCCAGCTGTTGCTTCAAATCTACATCTCCATGGATAACATTTAAAAATCATGAGCAACTACACAGATTATGAATAGAAAGAGGGAATCTTGAGTTTAATAAATGGAAACAGTAGGTGTGTTGTCTATAGAGGTCTTGGTGATATCCTTTATCTCTGCTTTGAGCTACCTGCTTCCTTAATTAGCACTGACTCACACCATTTAACCAGTGTATTTTTAGTGACACAATTCCATGTTTCTGTGGGCGTGTGTGTGTGTGTGTGTGTGGTGAACTTGTCTGGAGTTTTAAGATGCAAATGATCTGTGTTCTTTGTATGAAATACTTTTTTGGTGAAGTGGATATTTTTTACTTTAATGTGATATTCAAGCCTAAAAAATGAGAATTCAACTTAACTCACAGGAATTGTGATAAAGCACATATAATTCAGTTGGACAGGAATATTATTGCTTGTAAATACATAAATCAACCAGCTCACACTAAAACCAGTAACATCACACAGGTGCATTCTAGTGAGAATGCAGTAACAGTAAAAGCTAAGCAGCCAAATAATCTATTCTCCCTCACTACAAACATGATGCATTATACTTAATGCTTTATGCAAATCAAAAGCTTGGCAGGAGCAGCAAGGGGGTTTGTTTTGTTTTATTTTTTACTAACCTGCTTAAAAACCTTTGCAGTATTGAGTAAGATGAGAAAAGTAGGTCAAAGAATTAGGCAAAATACTGGAGACTCTTAATACTTTTCACCATATAACTGGATTACACATATGAATTAACTTATCTTACACAGCTGCTCACTTATAATGCATAAAAACAACTGAGGACATTCAGGAATTTTTACAATAACCAGCTTAAAGAATGCAATTAAATAATGGAGAGGTCTGTAGGTAAATTTCTTATTACTTCAAATATTCTATTAAAAAATAAAACCATGGAAACTAAATTCAGTTCTCCTCCACTAAAGTAAAACCAAAAGCCCTGGCTATTCACTAACATGGAAAGGGAAGATCCCAGCAAGCACTGCCCCTGTTCCTGTTCTTTTCCAATTAGACTGTCTACATTCGAACTTTTTCTATCTCAAATGAAGTTTAGGAAGAGCATTTATACAATTATGTTTTTGTCCTTGTGTGCTCACCAAGGGGTATATGAACATGTTACAGACCGGGCAAAACTTAAGTGAGATGAGATTAAAGTTATTTATAAATAAGTATCACTTTTTAATGGATTTGTTAATTTCTGAATCCATATAAGACACATTTCACTATGAGGGGTTTGAAACCCTTATCTTGCATATCATACATGGCACTACTGAGGAAACGCTGACATTTTATCTACAGCAGGAATGGAATTGGAGAAAATGACTGCACATTTCACAGAGCAGAAAGAATCTTACCCAGCTCACAGCAGGTCTGGTTCAATTGGCTCTTTTTTTAACCACCTTTCCTACCTTTTTGAGGAAAAACTGTATCTCTGTATCTCTGGCTATTCTGTAATGGTGGCAGCAAATTCCTCTCAATGGTTTTGTGGGTATATAGAAATATATTAAGTATTAAGCAAGAACTAAAATACAAATGGTAGATTTTGATTTGCTCCTTAACTTCCAGGCTATTGAGCACATTTTCATCAGATGCAAGGAAAACTTAAATCTATTAAATATTCCTTAATGTAGACAAGCACTTAAAGGTTAGACTTAAGACCTAATAACAGCACATGATAAAATGGCTTGGCAGACCCTTGAGGCACATACCAATTCAATCCCTTCTAACAGAAAGAGTAACCAGACCACTGTGTAAGAGGGATGTATGCATAGACACATATGATTTTTCATTATGCACCCAAACATTTATCTGGTTCTGCTACTGAAGTGAAGGGCACTTGCAGGATTAGCTTACTCTGAGACATTATTGCTGCATTTCACTTGTACAGACCTCCCACCACACTGAACAAAAGAGCTGCATCCACACAAGCTGACGTGTCTGGGGAGGGTGCTGCTATTTCACACTCACAGACACGGCACATATGCATGATCAAAAAAAGATCACACCATGGGAGAATCTTTGGGCACATCACATCTCCTATGACTAAACCACACTCTTCTGTTGCTGAAATACTGGAAGAGACTGAGCTGCTTGGAGAGGGACATCAGCCCTGGGACTTTACTGCACCTATGAGGGGTCAGCATCACCACCTGTGGTGCACAGAAACCAATGCGCACTTTGCATGCCTACAGGGAAAGAATTAACCCGCTCATTTTTGCAATATACATAGAACTCAACATATGTTTAGGTTAGTGCTGGGTTTTTCTCCAAGAAAACATGATGGCTTCCTCCTCCCTTGTTTTTTTCAAAGGTATTTCACCAAAACCCCTGCTTCGGCTGTGCTATACATGTACCATATTTTCATTTGAATATTCAGTATGTTATTTTGACAGTGTAAACGAGTACAAAAATTACTGACAAGCAATTCTCCAAAGCTTTACTCACATCTTCATATACTTAGCAAAAACTGTAAGCCTTGGAGAACACTTGTGATAAATACCTTACATAATTTAAACCTTTCAGACAGCTCACTGATGTAATTAGGAGGACAAACAATGAACATTGAGGCCATTTATAACATTGACTGATCAAAAAGTGCTACATAAACACAGAGAAATTAACATTTATGTTGTTGGGCTCTTTGGACCTGGACCAAGATGTATATTTATTTTCCTATAATTCTAATTATTTAAATTACAATCGAAGGCTGTAATTTTTTAGCAGACTATATTATTGCTTCTTTTGCTGTTTTAAATTCATGTGTTAAATTATATTTTGCTGTTTTAAATACCTATCTAAATTATTTGCACATATATGCTGAAGAGTAGAAAGCTTCAAAATAGCACATTTGCATATATATGTTCTGTCGGCACAGATTTTATAAAAAAATTATTAAGATTTCTGTCTCTTTCATGCAGACTTACATTTTAAATGACCTTAAATGTAGTATGAAATTCTATTTTATACTTCCTTAGAAATCCAGTAGGTGGCAATGCAGCTCGCATTTTCACTCTCCCAGTTCAACTCAAATGGTTCAGTCTCGGAATTAAACACTTGATGTAATGTTATAAAAATATTATGCCCTGTCATGAGTTCATGTTAGTAGAAAAAGTGCCGCCTTCTAAGTGACATAGCCTTAAGTAGCTATCCACCAGCAGCTACTGCATGTCTGAAAAAAAGCTTAGTAAAATGCAGGATTTTGTCCTGTTCACCCACACCACACAAACACATCATCACACAGAGCTCAGACAAGTTTTTCCATAAGATAAGCAGGCGTTTTACCAAGCTCTGTTCTTAGCATTCTTTTTTTATGATAAATAAATAATTTAAAATGCAAACGGCAATACTGCGTATGCCCACTAAGGCAACAGCTAGAGCTAAAAACCTGTTGGTGATCCTTAAGCATCTACATTGAAGCTGTGACCTGAAAAACGTTGTTCAGCTGCTCTGCAAAGCTGGAATTACCTCAGTCACAGCAGATGCCTTGCTGGTCTGCCAGCACTGCAGCACCCATCTCATGGAGGTGCTTCCAGAGGGAGCCTGGCTTTGGCCTCAGCCCCACCAGCACCTCAGCTGGGAAAAGCTGTCAACTTGTCCTGGGTTTTGGGAATACATACTTTAAACCACAAAGTCAAGACAGGCCATTTTAGCAAGTTACTGTGGATAGTTTTGTCTGAATAAAGAGAAATGAGGGGTTTATGGGGAATCTAGCATGTATTGACAAGGAAAAACAGCTGAAGTTGAGTGGAGAAGTCTAGATATATTTTCTGGTTACTTCATTAATTATCCTAATATAAAATTTATACCTTCTGTACAGGTAGGACAAGTTAAGGCTGAATAGTAACAATATATCTAACTCTTCAAGCTCCCAAGTTCTTGATGTAGCAATGTTACTGTGTTACTCTATTTGAAGTCCAGGATATTTTTAATTGTTTGGGGGTGTGCTGCTTTTTTAGCATGGGTAATACTTGGTTTGGTTATTTTGTAAAGATGAAATAACTGCAGGATGTACTCATATTGCAAAATATTTGACTTCTGTGAATTTGGATGTTAATATTTCTATATTAATGCTATTATTTTACTTTTTTATTCAGTGTGAACTGCTTCTTAAGAACCAAAGGCAAGCAAGACATGGCTTCCGTAAGCTGTGAAACAGGTAGCAATATGATTAATCAACTAATCTTTAGAGGTAAAAAAAGGCCATGTTTCTGTAAAAGAAATACAAGCATTAATCAAAGGACTTCAAATGGTAGAGTCAGTGCTTCCATATCCGTATTTTCTCCTGCACATACTGACTGTTTCTAGTCCCCTTGCTGCTTCCTACTGTCCAACTTGTCACTTTTCCATTACTTTACTTACCACCCATTTGACCTTTCCCTAATCACATTTCCTGTAGGTCTTGTCTCTCACTCCTACACATTTTTAATAAATATAGCAAAATAGTTATTATAGACATATAATGTGTTCTATATCCTATAATAAAAACAATAAATAGTCATCAAAATTTCAGATTTTACCTGGCCTGAAGCTTTCTTCATTCTCCCCTGTTCAGTCAACACACAACTATGGATTAACTCCATTTTCTCTCAATTTGGTGGTCACCTGCCATCCATAACATTTTTCATCTCACCAGCAATCACCTTAATCTGGCTGGGCATCAGCCCTTCCTTCTCCACATGTCAAGATCTCTTCTTCCTCCCTGTTTTATTGGTGCAAACACAAATCTCACCATGCTTGTAACTCACAGGTCTGTCTCTCTACCCCACACTTGACTCTCTCTCTCAAAACTGAAGTGTTTGGCATGGATACTGACTGCTGTCAAGGGTGACCTGTACGCCAAACTTCAGAAATTGAAACAGAAAATTCCTTCTACCTCCAGCACAACTTACCACCCTCTCCATTCTGTTTCGCACTCAGGGCCAATAACCACTGTGCTACACACTAGACTCAGACCTACTTAAACCTTCACCTAAACTGTTGCATAAGTTGTGGGGGCTAATTTTGCAAATTAAAACCGAACCAAACCAAAACCAACCAACCAACCAAAATAAACACACCCAAACCACCCCCCGCCCCCCCCCCCCCAAAAAAAAAGAAACAAACAAAAAACAAAACAAAAAAAACCCACCAAAACAAAAAACAAAGAAGTTTAGGTGATTTCATATCTTTCCAGCTTAAACGTGCAGCTATCACCAGCTCATCCCTCAATTTCTTTTCCTACCAGTGCAAGCCTGTCAGTCTGATAGTCTAATCACAGTTCTGCAACAAATATAATTTAATTTATTTTACCTCTTTCTTTGTATTCCTCCAATGAATCTGCTTTTCTACTGCATAAAACATAAATGGCTTATCTTCACCTTCAAAGACTTTGACAGCCAATTTCCATCCTGCCTATGATTTCTCATTCAGTACTGAGATGCTTCTGTTCAAATTAAACTTTCAAGCAAGAATCACAGAATAGTTTGGGTTGGAAGGGACCCTAAAGATCACCTAGTTCCAAGCCCCCTGCCATGGACAGGGACACCTTTCACTAGACCAGGCTGCTCAAAGTCCCATCCAATCTGGTCTTTGAGGAGTTCCCTTTGTTGCCTCTAGCATGGGAATATTAGGAACGTCACTGTTACCACATTATCCTCCTTAAAACTCTCCTTCACCTTGATGCCTGCAAAGATCTGGACAAAAATTAGATATGTCAAAAGCATGTTAAAAATTTTACTTAACAGGCCAGGCAATACAGACTCTCCTGTCTGTTCTTATTGTTTGCCTAATACTTACAGTGCAGGCTGTGAAAACCCCCACTCAGAAGGGTTATAGTCCACAACAAGTGCTTCCAGGCAGCATGGTAGCACCAATCTCCCAACATGAACAGAAACACATGAAGTTAATTTTTAAAACTTCTTTTCATCATGTTATGATTCTACTTATTTACTTTCTGCTTTCCAGCCCTCAGGCAATATACTCAGAGCTTTCCCCATGTCCATGAGAGGCAATGCATTTTTAATGACTTAGTATTTTCCTATAGGTCTGTGAAACCAGTTCAGCAGAAGCAAAACCACGAAAAATTTTATTATGAGAATCATGATAAAATTCAGACTTGGCCAAGACAAAGGTTTCACTTATATACCTCACGCAGGAAATTAGACTTGGCCTTCACCACTGGAAAGTTGTTCACATGTAGCAGATATATTTTCTCTCTATACAAGTTGTCTTAATTCCAATATCTCCTATAATCTATTATCAAGCACATACTACCTGGCAGCATCCTCACAAGCCTGTACAGGCTGTTGCAAAGATGTCCCACACATTGTCTAGAAAGTGTCCCTGCTCATCACATCAGAGAAGAGACACACCAGCAAAGTGGTGTGGGCTGCAGTTTATTCCCAGGGCTCTTATCTGGTGCCTTTTCACCAGCAGGAACAGTCATTTTCAAGTTAACATTTTACTTAGGGCAGGTTTTCTGCAAGCATATAAATGAGCTCATTAAATAACTTGTATAAAATGCAATTTTTCATCTTCCTGGAAGATCTCCTAATGTAGATTATTGGAAAACTTTATTTTCATATACTTCTATTTGTTGGTGGCTTTTTAAAATAACTACAGCCCACAAGCAGACTTTTTCCTTACACAACTGAAGAACTGTGAGTCAAAAATGTGCAATATCTACAATAAGGAATTTACATTCCAGCTTCCCACAGTTCCTCCCAAATGACCGATATCCTTTCTGAGGTAAAAACGAGAAACCAGAGAACAAAGCAAACAACACATAATAGTACTAAAAAATGCATAGCTGAGGAATTCATAAAGAAACTGTGCATGTCTTGTATTAAAAAACATTTATATGTTGAGATATATTCAGTACTGAAGGAATCAGTGCCTTCTGCTCAAACTCAATTGGCAAAGTGACAGTTTGACCAGAGCCAGTAGAAGGGTGGTGACAACACCGCACAACGTGTCAATGCCTCTTCCTTTGGTCAGTATGGGCATTCTGACACACCTCTTACCTCTGTGGGCAACCTCACCAGTATCAGTTATCCCATGTAACCATCACAGGTCTGCTGCATTTTCCATTTAATTTCTTCACCACTCAGGTCTTCTAACACAGATAATGCAGCAGGAGAGCAGCTGGTTTGCTCTGAGAAATTGTCACCAATTCCAAGTGAGAAAGTTCAAAAAAATTTCATGAGTTCATACAGAACTGCTAGCAGCCTGGACTTTACCAAATGCAACACCTAAAAAGTTATAGAAATGTCACTATGTTACAGTCTCACTCTTACTACAGCTTTAAAACACACGTTCAGGCTAAGCATTGTCTACCTAATAAACACAGAACCTATAAGCATATTCAGCTTTTTAAAGATTGCTGAAACTACTCATGCAACAAAACTGCAGAGGTAAATAGCTGCATTATTTATTTGCCATTATTCATGCAATACCTGTTGCAGAAAAAACAGCCATAATGACTGAGGGACAGCAATACCCATGCAACCACACAGTCAATCAGTCCAGGAAACTCAGTGGGCTTAGACACGACTGAAAAAAAGAAAATCGGACTCCACACAGTTGCATTAATGTTTATGGATTAAAAAAAAAAAAAAAGAAAAAAAAAAAAAGAACAAGAATCAGAAAGTGAGGAAGAGGATTTGACTGCAGCAGAAGTGTGAGCTTGAGCATCTCTTGCACTTGTACTGTCAAACCCAGGCATTTAAAGAAATAAAGCTCTAGGATAGTACAAAGCTCTAATATTGCTTGTATGTGATTTTATCAGGAATATGCGTCTCCTGGAAAAAAAGGCTAGAAAAAAAGGCAAAATCAAAATACAATTTTCCACAAAGATTGCTTTAAAACTGAATCTGATTTTCTACAAACATTGCTTTAAAACTGAACTTCAGTTCCCAAAACTTTTTCAGCTTAATAGTCTCCATAAGATCCACTGTAAAAAAGGCCTGAGAAATTTTCTGTTGTCTACCCACATTATCAGACTGATGTCTTAAGTTTTAGCTTTCATATTTTTTGGATTCTGTACTGCCTTAGTGTGTGACTCTGAACTTCATGTAAAGTGTTAGCAAGTTCTCTTCACAGTGTAGTTAGACAAAACAATCCTTTTCCAGCTTGAAAACCAAGGACTGTTGCAGCTTTAGGCTCAAGAAGTGTAAACAATGGTGAATTGAAGAGAGCAACCAAGGAGGATGGGACTTCATAACCTGAAGCTGTAATTGGACAATTGACCCCAACAGGGTAAACGGACCAAAACTTAAACAAGTGTGAAAACTCATGACTGGGTGTCCATTTTGTGTCCACCTTGGGTCCATCTTGGGCAGAGCCCTGGCCAGGCTCTTGTGCTGCCCAAGGTGTGCCCTTTGAAGGCCTTTCAATAAATACCTACTCTATTCCTTTAACTCTGTCTAGCCTCTGTTCCAGGTAGCCTCTTTAGGCATCAAGACCGCAACAAGGAGAGCATCTCTTCAATTCACAACACTCTTACAATTTAACCCCTACAAAATTGGGAAGTAATCTCACTATTCTTCTCTTCTCAGCTATTTCAGAGGCAAAGATCTATTCACCAATAATTTACTTATATATATATACAGATATATGTGGTTCTCTTGTTTGATTTTTTTTAAATAAATAAAGTAGTTTTATGCAAGGCTTACTTAAATTATGAAATCAGGGCTTACTCTGACATGAAGAGAAGACAGATAAAAATACTAGAGGTAATTAATAATGTTCATTTGCCTTTGTACTTTCAGTGAAATGTTTTCATTCTCTGTGTTTTCTTTATATAGCATAACAGAAGAACCATTTTAGTGCAGGTGTATGGCAGAAAACAAAGATCTCAGAGACATCCAGCCATGCCAGGACCATTTGTGACATTACAGGGCATATCCTTTTACATTACTGCATTTGCAGATACAAATAATTTTCATACACATTATTATGTATTTAAAAGAACAAGCCCTGAAGTATGTTAGACAGAGCTTCTCTTACAAAAACTTCTAAAAAGACTGCTGGAAAGTCCCTTAAAATGTTTTTCCTTATCAACTGACTAAGTGATGTCTTCATTTTCCTCATTTATTTAAATATTACTGATTATCAGTATTTCTGATCACTTAAATATTACTGAATTTAATCCATCACCCCACTCTCTTCCCCATGTTGTATAAAAGACCACAGAACTTATCTCTTGAATGAGCTGACCTATGTCAGTTTGCGGTAGCATAACAATGCTTTAATGTCACAGAGTGATCCTTTAAGTAGGAGTCTCTGAGCTCCATAGGAAATTTCTGCAGTAAAATACTGTTTTGTGAAGTGTCTCTGCCAGAAAATGTCCCTTAAAATACATTAAATATATGAGTAAAGAATGATTCGATTTATTTTCTCTTCAAAAACATCCGCTTCATTTTATTATGGAATACAAATATCATTTATTTAAGCTGAACTTCACCACAATCAAATTTTTGTGAACAGACAAAACCTAATCTGTTTTCAGACTGACATGAAAGAGAATTAAATAGTGTTCTCTTCAATTTATTGAATTAATTTATTGAATCACACAATATGCTACTGCAGGCACTTTTTTCTCTAAGGATGGTCATCATATCGCAACCAACCAGCCATAAAACTCAGAATATTAAGAAAGGAGCAGGACAGAGAGAAGAGGATGAGGGTAAAGAGGCAGGGTGCTACAGCAGAAAAGCTCAATTTAAGAATCACAGCATGAGGAAAAAAGATTAATGAAAATCTTAAGGAAAAGTTTTTAAAAGGGAGGCAGAGATTTGCACCTACACAAAATCACACATAGAGGTACAAGTATTTGGCTCTCTTGTTCTGAATACAGAACTATTAACCAGTAGACATATTATTGAAGCAAATGAGAAAGAAAGTGAAAGAGAAGCCCATTTATACAACTGAACCAATTTAAAAAACAGTTCCTTAATGCAACCCTATCTAAATTGCAATTAGCAACCAGAGTAAGAATAGATGCTGCTATACTCTGACAATATTGGTTTTGCTAGTCACACAGTGGGAAAATATGTTTAAACACCATATCATCTGCTGCAAACAGTACAATGCACATAAGGTTAAAAAAAAAAAAAAAATCCTTAGTGCTGGAATAGATCCCTTTAGTCAGCTGGCACCCGGTAAAAAGTTGGGAAAGTTGAGAGGTATGGGTCCTGGTTCAACATTAACAGGAAATTACTTGGGATCAATGCTTATCAAAACAGCCTTCTGAAACAGTCTTTCTCATACATGCATTTGGAAGAAAAAAGAAATCTGAGTATTTTTGGCATCCAATGTGTTAAACAGATGATAGGTATCAGATGGCAATACAGGGTGAGTAGCAAAAATATGACAAACCACAGTGGTCTGTAAACAGAGCAAAGCTACTGAAATTCTAACTACCATATGGTGGTAACAAACAGGACGTGTGCAAAACAGGAAAAGATCTCACAGTGAGGGGTGTGATAGGAGCCAGCAAGATGCAGAACTGAAAAAAAATACAATAGGACTGCAAGCAAAACAGTGATAATGTTTCAAATTAATTATATTCAACTGAGGCTCACTGTGTACAGTATGTCTTCTACCTAAAAATAATTTAACAGCCTTGCTGAGAGCATCTCCAATTTATCATCCTGTTCACCTTCCTTTATAATTTCCATATTACAAGGAACAAAAAAGGCTCGCACATCTATTTTAAATATACCATCAAATTGCTTGAACACAAGATAATGATTAAGCTTGTCTCCAGCATTACTTAATTCTCTTCATTCTTCTGGATGCCTAAGTAAACACAAATGAAAAGCATATGGCATCTTAGTGAATTAGAAAATTAGAAAAGGAGAACATTAACTGGTTTATTCTATGCTTTAAGCATACCACATGGCAAAATTAAAAATGTCAAGGCTCTTTATATTTATGATTTATTTTCATTTCTTCTTTTAAGCTACTCTCTATTTAAGTTAAATGTCTGTGATGGCCCGTTGTGGAGAGGACGGGCTGTGAAACAGCCACACCACAAATCTCTGCCTCCCTTTTAAAAACTTTTCCTAAAGATTTTCATTAATCTTTTTTCCTTTGAGAGGCCAGGATAGATAACATCTAGTCAGGTTATGGTGAAAGGTGGTGAGAAGAAAAGAACGATGGGAACAGTTATGTAAATTAAGTTATTCCTAATAAGGTTATGTTCTGAACCCTGCCCTCTGATTGGTTCCATATAAGGCATTGCTTCTGTTCCTCTTTGTTCATTGGTTCCCTGCCCTGAGTCAATGTCTATGTAAGGTTATGTTTGTCTCTTTTTGACCTCTTCTGGAGTAGCTCCCTACAGTGTACAGCTTATGGTTTTGTTGTGCATTGATTGTTAGCACACCTTTTATTTTACTTTATTAAACTTTGATTTTCGAGCTCTCCAGCTGTACCCTCGCTATTTTATTTACTGCCACGCTCCCGGCTCATCTGGTACCAGGGTTGCACTCGCAGGCGGCAAGAAGTGCTCGTCCACTGTGCAATGCAACAATGTCCTCAAAAATACTATTTGTGAAAGAAAACCAATAGCATTTTTCTCTACATTTTTAATGCCTACCTTTTGTCCAGAATATCACTGCTCATAACTGTTTCAAGAACATTGTCTTGAGTAGAAAAATGGAGCCTCTTTTGTGATGAGCATCCTTGCTTCTTGAAGCTCATTAAGACTGTACAGGCTAAGAAATAAACCCATGTTATCAAAGAAATTTTCTGCGAAACTGTCTCACCTGATGAAGATCTTGAGTAGATAGTGTAAGTCCAAAATTAGTGTACACTATTTTCTTTCTTTGAACTAAATTTCCACAGCAAGGCCTACAGAAAAACATGACATTCAGTTTCAGGTTTTCTTCTCCTTTCCTTCCTGTATCTATCAACATTTTAATTGATTCCCAAGACAACTATTTATGCCCAAACTCTTATGAAAAGACATTCCCATAAAAAAAAAATCTAGTCCACACAGTTCAGTACTGCTAATATTTTAAAATATGGATTTTATTTCTATAATAATGCATATTGGAAAAATGCCATTTGGACAACATAGCAGAAGGACACCAAGAGGGATGCTTCAGTAACCACGTGCTCATTCATCACATCCAGCAGACCCACTGCAGTTCTCTCCTGAGGAGTCATACCCATCATATGCATGATTTTAGGAGAAGAAAAGCTTCTGCCAACCTATTTACCATTTAAGTCATAGCAGAAAACCCCTAAGGCTCATTTTAAACCAATAATGTCTTAAATAACAGGAGTGAGTGTCCCTTGGGAAACACTGCACAAAGTCTACTAAACTGTTTTATGATTCTGCCTGCTACTCTGAAGTACCCATAAATTCGGCAGAGAGACATTTCTCCAAAGTTTTTCCTTGGTTAGTATTTTTCTGCTGTTCCATAGTGGTTCTCAAAACAGCCCACTAATTAGTGTGCAGTCACAGGGATTCGGGGTCCCTGATCATTTTGGACCACCACAGAGGTCCACAGGCTGCTGAGCCATCACATGCCATAAGCTCAGACCTACAGAAAATTTGTTTCAGCCCCACAGAAGGGTCCAGGTACAAATCTGATACTCCAATGTAACTGTGTCCGTACACAAAGCGCTGAAAATTTTTGGGTGACCAGGAATTTGTTCCAGAGAACGTGGATCTAACCGTATCATCAGTCTCCTACTCACTCTCTAGTAGGAATAAGTATTTCATTCCCCTTGGATAACCCTTTGCAGAGCCAAACACTGTAAAGATTTAGTTCCTGTCATAACTCAGTATTTTCTTAACCTAAAAATGGATTTCCAGATGGAGCTAGATGTAAAGGAAGAATATCAATCTTTTACATCAGGCCTTCTTATTGCTTGAGCCAGCAGCCTCTGAGCAGAGTTCTTGTCATTTTGATGACACTGACTTGCCCTTCTGCCAAATTCACAGATTTTTCACAACAACATGGAAGAGTCACAGAATGTGACCACTGTTTTGCAGTCTTGTTCTGCGCCATGTTTAAAAAGGCACTCCCTCCCTTTACATGGGGTACATAACTTAAAATCCAAAGCTGTGAGTCAAGAGTGCTCAAGTGACATTTTCATCCAGTACATTGTACCATATTCTCTAAAAGCTGAACAGAATGATGAAGAGTGGAAGCTGTGTGGGTATCCAGAGTTAGATCCTTCAAAATGGATGATAATTTCTTATCAGCTCCCTCCACCCAAGTGGAACAACTAAAAATTTCTTTCTGTCAGGTATAACCTGAACAGCCACAGTGCATTTCTGAAGTAGAAGTGAAAATCTGGAGGCTTCAAGAAAATTCCTGGAGCTGGCCAACAGTAAAAATACTGAGAGTTTTTCCATGTTTCAAAGAAAATCACCTACCAAGCCATCTGTGCATTGCACCACACCTTGGTCTGTTGCCAGGACAGCAAAGAGGTGAGCTGGACCCAGAACACTGACATCATCCAACCATGTCACTGATGTGGCCTCATACGTGCCAGAAAGTAGGAAGCTAGGTACAATTTGCCAGAAAAATTTGTTATATTTAATGATGGGGCAAAAATATCTGACTTGGCTGATGAAAGGCAGTAATTTTCCCACCTGAAAACAGACAAGGAGTAGGTATCTCTGAGTAGCAGCAGCTGTCACCTTTTTTTTCCCCTAAATATACTGGCAGGATTATCAAAATAATATCCGGGTATGACCAATAACATGTGTATATTCAAAAATCTTCCTACTAGGATTGCACCATCTGAAATGCCATTTCTAGCACTTTAGGAAGTGGTGACTTAGGATATGGCACACTGAAGGACAGAGAGGATCTATTTTTCTGTGATGAGGACTGAGATGTATGAGATTTTTCGTATGTACAGGTTTTCTGCCTCTGCTCACTGCCGCTGCTGTTGTAATTTAGTTATGTCACAGGTCATTAGAAGACCAAAATATCTATGTGAGGAAGACTAGAAGAAAGTAGAGTGTTAGGAACTAAAACGATGATATCTCTAGATAAGAAGTTTGAAACAAAATCTACTAGGTAATCTATTTTGTGTAATTTTGTTAGATCTAGTCACCTGGGGGATTATTTGGTATTTGATATGGATTCCTCAGCCAAATCACTACACTGTTAGGAGCCTGGAAGGATTACTACTTTAGCCTGGAGAAGTGTGGAAGCATGGCTTTGCACACTTTGTGTCACTACCTAGTTGATTACCAGGGAGTTATCATTGGTGATATGTGTGACTGATGGCTGAGAAATAGTGGAGTGGTTGCAACCATTATATTGGAAATATTATCATCACCTACAATTAAATATATTAAAGCTTTAAGTTTAGGTGAGTTGTCTTTACTAGACCATAAAATATCTATTAGTGCTCTTAGGAAACCTGTTCCTGAGTTAGGAAGATGTACAATATGAGCTCATTAACATTCTTGCAACATGGTGACATCAAAAGCTTTAGTTCTAGCTAATGTAATAAAAATGGCCCCTTCTGTCTCTTCTAGTGGAATTAAACATCAAAATTTAAAAAAAAAGGAAAATATAAGAAAAACAAAACTAAAACTAATAAATTATGTAAGTCCTGGAGTGCAGGAAGTGTGTAACATTGTATTGATGGGATCTGAAGCTATGTAATGCATTAACTTGAAGATAAGAAGCAAGTCTTGTTCAGAGAATACTGAGAGATCAACACCTACTAGGTGAATCACACTCACCATTAAAAATGCATGCCCTGCTTCCAAGGACAGTCACTTCAACTCCAATCCCTCAGTGCTTAAGCTGCCTTTCACCACTAGATTAAAAAGCTTTTAGTGGTGAATACTGTGCGTGTATGAAAGTGTTTACACTTTATAATTAAGTCACCTTTTGATCTTCTGTGTCATAAACTAAAGAGATTAAAATCTCTAAATCCTCCACTGCAAAGTAGTTTCTCCAGCATCTGAAACATTATTGTAGCTCTTAACTGAGCCTTTTGTGACCTTTCAACAAGCTTTAAAAATATAATGCCCTAAGAATCGTGTCCTTCCTTTATCCTTTTTCTAAATGCTGTATTACAAATGCCAAGGGTGAATGTCGGGCTTAATGGTCCAACAACCTCCATGGTTATCCAAGTGCTCCTTTTGAATGCTGCCTCTGTGACAGGAATCTAATAAATTTACAGAATATTCCTAATTCCAAAATGTAACAAAGGAAAACAGATCATCAGCCAGCCAGAGACTACTGCAGCCAAGTCTTCAGTCTTCTTGTGCACAAATAATTCCGGCCTATTTATTTAAAAATATTTATCAGAGGAGGTGACGTCACAAATTTTGTTCCATTACTATCAGTCAGAAATTACTTCTTGTCTTCATAGGATGTAAATACACTTTTTCATTTTTCGCTATGTACAAAAAGAAAAATTTAGCAAATTTTTGTACATCTGAAAAAGGGCCAGCATCTTCCTTAGGGTGCCTTCTGTCTAAAATACATTACAAAATTATTTATTTGCTATCTCTTACCAACTCCCTGTATTTCGTACCTTCTAATTTTAAACACTTTGTGTTTATAAAGAACAAGACAAATAAAGATGAATGAAGGCAGTTGGTGCTGCATCATTCCTAAGGTAGATATCAGTTACTCAGTTAAAATATCACATTAGCGAGAAGATATTCCATATTAAACTTAACAGGATACTATTGAATGCAAGCAAATGAAAGTTTCAAAGTCTTACATCAGTATTTTCATCTCTGAAAAAAAGCCAAAAATACTGCCCTATTTTCTTCTTTGTAGTGTCTACAAAGAATTGCATGAAATCTTTTCTTCACATAAAATCTTTCCTATTCTCAGTAAGCACATCTGAAATTTTTTAAAGTACAAAAATTAACTCTCATTTTTATGATTCACAGATGAAGATTCCTACATAAGTATTTAATTAAAATAAAAATTAAAAATGCGAAATGAAAAGTGGAAATAATTTCTTATGAAAAAAACCACCATCATTTTCTTGGCCAGTCAGGTGTATGCTTTTCATGTGACCATTTGTACTACTGAAAAATTTTCAAAGTCAAAAAAATAGCTTCTTTTCATGAAAAACAAAATCAACTGCCCCTCCTTAAGAAAGAAGTCTCACTCTTCTAATGTAACTATTCCACCCCCCCATCCTGTTAAAAACACTAGATAATGTGAATCACAATAGAATTTAAATAACTAAGCCTTATCTTACTTTCACAAAAAAAAAATACAACTATTACTTGCAGCAAAATGCTTCACTGTGTTCTATCCTTATTTTCTTCTACTAATGTTCCCTAGCTAAATCCCGAAGTCTTCAGCTTGGAAATTCCTTAGAAACAATTCTGAAATCCTTCCTTCACCCTACTTCCTATTTTTAGCTTTCAGATGTTGGCAGGTAGAAAAGTCGATTGCTTGCAAATCCTGAATTTCAGCAGAGTTCCTTTGATTTCCTTCTTCGAGGTTGCAACAGACAATTAGTATGTCCCCGCTGTCAGAAAAGTTCTTAATTGAGTTCATAAAAAGGCTTTTGAATTCTTGACTGAAGTGGAACGCTCTTGTTTATAGCTCGTGGTGCCATCGCTGCCAGGCTATGAATAGCTCTTCCGCTTCCCCTCGCGCGCTCTCCAGCAGCGGAGAGGCTGCGGCCCCTCGTCAGCTCCACCGTCACAATCGGCACCGCCGGCAAACCTTCCATATGCCTGGCAGAGATCCCCGTGCCACTGCTGGAGACGTTCTCCAACAGGCTTGGGTCTTCATCTTAACTCACACACATTCAACTCCTGTGGATATTCTCAGCTCAGTCAGAGAGAAAGAGAAAGGTTTTCTAACCAGGCAAGAGCCTGGGAAACAGTTGGGAAAGAATGTAAATAATTCTCTAATCTACCTTGTTATTCACATTTTTTATAGATATGCTCTGCCACTGTGCGTCATTCACTGCACACCAATGGTGTGACATGTTTTTACTCTACGACCAATGAAATTAGTCTTCTCGATGTTCTCTATATATAGAGCAGTATATTTGAAATAAATCAGAGCTCATTTTCTTTGCCTTCTGATCTGGAGTTCTCTGTTCCCGTCCTGCTCGACAGCGACAAACTCCTACAAAATCCAACATGTCACCATAAAGAAAAGAAACCCTGAGTATCTGTTGTTCAATTTTTCTTGCCATCTTGTATGAACTGAAATGACCGCTACAAAAAAAATCTGAAAAGCCTAAATCAGAAAAAAGATATTTCTATGAGCTGAAATTCTGACATTTTTATATAAAGTTTTAGACCTCCAAACAATAATGTGGCATTCAGCGATTTTATTTTAAGTGAATCTTAATTTTAACCTTCAAATATTTGGTGAGTGACTTCTTCTGGTACTAATCTCAACCCATAACTCTTTGTTATATTTTCCCTCCACTGTCCAGATGCGGAAGGGAGTAATAGGGAGGCTTTAGTGGGTGCCTGACTCACAGAGAAGGTCAACTCAGAAGGTCACTACAGAAGAATAAAATAAAGACATTTCTATGATTGCTAAAGAATATCACAATTATTCCCCTATTTCAGATTTTCTTTAATTCATTACACCACAATAAAGTCCACAGTGGCTTCCTACTGCAAGTTAATACAGAGAAAGGTATGAAGGAACCAACCCATACCTTCCATCATGAAAACTTAGGATGTCATCTCTAACATGTTCCTTCAATTCAGCTCTGAGGTTTGAAATGTATTCCTATGCACTTCTCTTTGACAGATTAACGCACTGAATATGGTAGCTCATTAAAACATTTTAAAATAAAGTACGGTTTGGGGATTTCTAATGTGAGTATAATTTCTAGAATTACCTCAACATGGAATTTCTCCATTGCAGTATTTCCCCAGACATCACTGCAAGTACAGAAAAGCAAAGCACCAAAGCACACTTTCCATTTTAATTTGTAATTGCTCAGCACCATAAAGTTGAATAGGGAAGGCTGCTGGTGAATAACTGTTTGGTGCACATATTCAATAACTCCTCACTACAAGCAAATGAAATCAACAGTTTCTATTAATGGACAGAATATCAGCAGTAAACAATGAGCTGAATGTCCCTGTTGCTTCACAATACAGAACAAAGGAATGGAAAATGCATGAAGATGTCTCAGCAATGATGGGGCAGAGCCACTCTGCAAGTTACTGCCTGCCATGTCTATACTCGTTCACAACTGCAATTAACTGGGCTAAGCCTTCCTGACCAAAAGACCAAAAAGATATGGCCTTGAACAGAAAGAACAGTCTGTGAATAGCCATCCATCATGGCTTGGTCTTGGTGGGGGAAACTTGCTTCCAGAAGGCAACGATTTCAAGAATCTCCAGAAGTTAAGCCTCAGCTAATAAGAGCAGATCCATGGTTAGGTAACTAGAACACAAACACTCTTTTAGATTAATTTTGCTAAAACTGGATCTTTATGTCAAAGAAATTCCCCATACAACAACTGGGAGAGTAAACGTCCCTGCAGCCACTTCCCCACATTGAGCAGTGAGCAGACACATTTAATAATACAGGCTATTTGTACATATGCAGGTAAGAATAAAATAAAGTGATACATTCAGGGCTTTGGAAAATTAACTGCCTGACAGAAAAGGTTCAGGACCAACATTTGCTCTAATTATTCCTCCTGTAAGCAGGGAAAAAAAAAAAAAAAAAGACTGCCATACCTTTGGTCTAAAAATCTAGAAGCAGAGTCTCTCCCCCTCTCATGCCCTGCTTATTTAATTCCCCTTTCCACTCACCCGCTCCCCCTCCTTCTTTGTTCTATTTCCACCTTCATTACCACCTCCTCCTCACCTCTCACATTCTCCCTTTTGTCTCCCTCACTCTCCCTCTCACTTTCTCTCCCCCTTTTCTACTCCTCATCCCACACACCCTCCTCTGTTAGCTTCACTATGTGAGAAGTTAAGAGGAAAAGAAGAAAGAGAAAAGACAGAAGGATTTACGGAGGTGGAGAACTACAAATAAAGACGGAGAGACAAAAAAAGAAAGATGTGCTAAGCCATCCTATTTGTGTCAGTGAAAGCAAGGATATGAACCCAGAGCCCCTGATCTGGCAGACAGATGCTAACTAGTAGGAAGCAATTCTGCCAGCAGGGACACCATTTAAGAATTCAATCAATAGCAAATCTCTGGTGAAAACAAATAAGCATGGAATATTCAAATGTAGATTAAAAACCATTAAAATCACACTGGGTTTTAGTGGCAGAGTTGGAATTACAAACCGTAGTACAAATGAAGTGATTCCCTACTCAGAAAAGCTTCAAATACAAAAATGGCTGCACCGTCATCTTCCCCCAAAAATACCTGCAGCTGCTGATTTGTGTACACACCATCACATGCATAACTACATATTTATATACATTGTCTGGAAAGCATACTTTTTAATATTGAGATTTTACTGGCAATATTCATAACAACCAATCCAGTTTATTCTTACATATTCTCCACCCAGGATTCATGAAGTATGTGTCAGAGTTTGCAGCAGGGATCCTCCAGAATTGCTAAGCCTGCTCATCTTTCATGGCTTTAGAATCAATCAGGCAGTATAGGGAGCGATGATTGGGTTTTGTTTTTTTTTTTTTTTTCTTTAATTAGATCATATCAGGATTATAATTAGCACTGTGTAGGAACAGAATTAAGGTAACAGCAAAATGCAGAGTGATTCTACCCTGCCTGGCATGGCTAGTGCCAGCATTAAACCAGCTATAAGCATCTGATCATTTTTTCTTACCACATCTGCTTTCCTGTCGAGTGGAACCAGCTCCAGGAGGAGCAAGCAGAGGGTGCTGCCCCAGTCACCCAGTTGCAGAGCTAGCAGGGTGCAAAAGTGTCACGGTCACTTTCACTCTGAGTATTCCTGGCTTCCAGGAGCAACTGCAGACCTGCTGTGCCATGCACAAATAATGTGGGTTTGGTCATAGGGGAAACACCTGCTTGGCTGTAGACACCTTTTCTCTGAGCTGCTGTAAGGAGACCAAGGTGTTAGAAGCAGGCTATGCAGCACACACTCTTTCTCACCCTCTCCCACTCTGAAGCACAGCTAACAGCTGAACAGAAACACACTGAGCCTCCCTTGTTGGCAGCTAATCCCTTGGGGCAGCCACACAAACACCACCCCATCACAAGGTGTAAGACATGTACAGCAAACCTCACTTGTTCCTCTGCCACACCAGGACATGAGGCTTGACAAAACGAAGCTGTACTGAGAAAAGCAGCAATCATGACAGAGATGCCTGCTCACCACAATTTGCAGACTATTGTCCTTGCAGCTCTGGCAGAGTGGGAGGTAGTCCCTTCAGAACTCCTCTAGACACCTCCATTGTAATCTACAGAAGAGGCCCCACTGCCCTCTCTCTTTGTCTACATCTCATTATGAGAGAAAGTAGAATGAAGCTCACCTTGTTCATTTTATCTCAATAAATGGCTGCCTGATAATCTATATTAATTTTAACAAAAAATAACTAAATACCAACAAGTAAGGCCTCGCAAAGCAGTCAATATTATTTAAAGCAATGTGATTACTGTAAGAAAGGCAAGTTGGAACACAGACACATTTCACAGAATAAAAAAAAAAAATATGTAGGCTGTAAGGGGCCTCTGGCCTTCATCTAGTCCAACACCCTGCTGAGAACAGCATGGTTTTTGAAGATGCACTGCTGTCTGTGAGCAGCAAGAGTAGCTCTGCAAAGCAAGGGGAGCCAGCCACTGAGCAAGACAACCCGGCAGGCAGACACGGCAGCCTCAGTGACAAGGCAGAGAGGCCCTGAGCCCAAAAGTGGGGATCAAAACAGGTTCAGTGATGGTAGCCAAGCTCAGCCAAGAGTCCAGTGATTGCCAGGTAAGCCTGGAGTTATGACACATGTCCCAATAAACAGCATTTTTCCCCACCATCAGTTCCTGAGGGATAGCACAAGTAGCCAGTTGTCAATTGTATTTTGGATGTGGACCACCAATCTTGGAATGTAGCAATCCAACCAGCACTCACCAGTCCTCAAATTGTTTACTGGGATACTAGTGAAGACTTTTCTGGAGAACTTGCTGAAGTACATTTGAAGCAATATCCAATGCACTTCTATTGTTTACAGAGCCAGTCATTTGTAAGAGGCAGTTATGTTGGTCAGGTATGACTTGTCATTAGTAAAGCCATGCTAGCTATGCTCAACACTCTCTTGTCTCTCATGTGCTCAGAAATGGGCTCTAGAATAATTTGTTCCATAATCTCCCAATACTGTGGAGAGACCAACAACCTTATAGGTGTTGTTCTTCAACAACATAGGTGCAACACTTACATTTTTCCAGTCATCAGGGATCATCTGATTGCCAGATGATAAAAAGCAATCTTGTTACATTTACAGGCTTCCTTCACAACCTTAGCTGCATCTGGACCAAGATTTTTAAGAACTACTGCAAAAAAATCTTTGCATCATTTCTAAAATATGTTCTATATCTAGCAAAAATTCAGATCAATTCCATACTTTGCACAGGTTTTATCTGATCTGGGGTTCAGAAACTGACATTTTCACATGTCACTACAGACTTTAAGATCCTATTGACAAAATTAACATTTCATCAACCAACAGCATTTGAAAAGCCCACTGGACCAAGGACAAGGATTGTCTCTCTCATCTAAACAAGATCCCTTTCAGTTTGATGGATTACATTTGTTGTCAAACAAGTTTTCTCTGATGCCAAAGCCATCGCTGTGAAGTTGGATAAGCTGGTTTTAAAGATATTTTCTGTGAATGCATAGCAGCATGACATCTTCCAGTGGCTCAGATGTGGTTAATCCATGTCTGTTTGTGCAGAATGCACTTTATCCATACGTGTGTCTTCTGGCTAACTTAGCCACTTGCCCGTTTGCATATTCAGGTGAATGCTCCATGCCCAGTCTCTCCACTGTGATCAAGTTCCTATGTACTTTCACGTAATTTCAGTAAGATACGGTACTTTTTTCAGATAATCAGTTAATTCCATTCCATAATTCTTTCCATTTTACTGAAGCCAAGATATAGGCATTCTCTCCATCCTGTGGAGAATTGGCTGCACTTTTCTGCTTCTGTTCTGCCTTCACTACAAAGGGAATTACATTAGACTGGCAGCAACCATCTCATGGCTTATTAGTATTTTCTTTGCTGATCTTTGAAAGGTTGTACCCAGAGAGGAAGCATTTAGCAGCTAAGAAATGAGCCAAAGAAACACAATACTTGAAGACAGTTCTCTCTTTCTCAAACTAAAAAAAAAAAAAGTATTTTACTAGGCTAACTAACAGCTTTATACACTCTATAAAATCAATTTAAGAAATCAAAATTTATCTAAAAGGTCAAGAGAATACTCATGAGATTGCTCTACAAAGTCCTGATGTGACCTCTAAAATTTCTGTCATTTCTCTACATCCCATTTTTTTCCAGATCACACTCTTGAATCAGAACTATGGACTGAATCTTAAAAATTAATAACCAAGAAACATATAATATTCCTATATAATATATAAGAATATATAATATAACATACTTTGTGCCAAGTTTCCCACTTACTTTTCAGCAGATACTCATGTTATCACATTAATGAACCAAAATAGGTCTCAGGTAACCTGAGACATGACATGATTGTGATTATTAAAGAGGGCATCCTTTTTCTTCCCTTACTGATTGTTGTCAAAATACTCAGCAATAGTTTAAATCATGCTACCTGATTTTTGCAATTTCAAACAACTGTATAATTTATACATTATTTGATAATCACATAACTTTTATTTAGCTTAAATTCAGATTCACAACAGCCCCTAACAACTAAGTGGAGTTTATCTCCTTCTGATCCCACTGCCTAGGACTTGTCAGGAAGGAGAAATAAAGAAACAGAAACCCTGCAGGTGTCTTCTGGATAGAAATCCTGGAGAACAGTGGGGCAGGGGGAGCAGTTCACCTGCTTTTTTTAACACCTCTTTATCTCAGTGTCAGGCACCATCACTACAACAGGAGAGCTGGTTTTTGGGTCACTGCAACAGTTCTCCTGAACTAGGGTTTTATTAACTCATAATCAGTTGCTGAGATACACCTAAGGGGCATGTTTAGACTGACATTTCCTCTTCACTACAGCATGCAAGAATTTCAAGGAAAGCACCTTTTTCCCTGAATTGTATCAGGAAGTCACAAAATGAGTACTCTTGGATGTCTGGCAGATGCAGATCTTCAACTAAAAAAAGAAATTCCAGGCTGGTATGTATCAATCAAAAAACCTGAAGATCTTAAGTTGTGACTGCTGAAAACATCTGATGCTATTAAAAATTGAGTGGGAGGAGGAAGGGAAGGGAACACAGAGAAAATGGGCTGAACCATGAACAAAGAGACCAGTACTTCTGGAAAACCTTAAAGTTTGGTTGTATCTTTCCTCACTTTTAGGAAAAGCTTCCAAATATCCTATTATAGGCAGTATGTCCATTTTCATCATTTTCCTCTAACATGTTGAAGACAGTTTCTGTCCTGGATTTTATGTACTTGACCCAAGACCATAGTTCTGAAGGATAATAACATCCTTCATTATACAGAAGAAGTTAGCCTAAGGTCAGCAGGGCAATACACATCAACTACAGAATACTAAATAAATTTCAGTGTATTTGATCTGCCTAGTGATCAATAAGGATTTTAAAGGTTTTCTCAACCCCATGATGAAAAAGGCTGGAGAAGCATGTGGGCAATGCCTGCACCACCTGTGGGACAGCAGTAGTAAAAAAAGAAGCTTAATAGAAAAATGCCATGATATTGTTAGAGATAATACAAGCCTTAAATCCTCTGTTTCTTCACTAGGCTTAGTAGCTGCTACCCAAATAAAAGGAGGCGATACCAGACATACTCCAAAGATACTGGATCAGATTATTCAGTGACACTATCACGTCATATAAAAGCCACTACCAGAAAACACTGATTTGAAGTAGTCGTTGATCAAACCATCCTGCATGCTTTGAACATCTGTAAGCTAGCATGTACATAGTCGTAGTAAAAAGCCAGAAGAAGTCCCAGGGTGTTGACTTGGTACCTATTTTGTTTAATATAGAAACCTTTAAACATTTTATTAGAAAATAAAGTCAGCGGGATGTTTTATAGCTTAGAATGTTCTGATATCCAGTGTTCTCTAAAAAAAAAACTTCTCAGCATGCTCCTGTAAATTGGGCCCTCTGCTAAATGGCATCAATAAAATGGCAGCTCCCACGGAGAAAATTTAAACTAAAGAAACAATCCCTTTAGAAGCTGGAAAATTTAATCCAGAAAATTCACACTTTAATTTTACATATATATCCCAGAAAGATCAGAACTTCAGAGGCACTTTCATGACATTTGCTAATCCAGAACTCTATGATCCTTAGACCTATATTTAGACCATTCTCTGGGACTGGTCTTAAACACAGGAACCAAAGAAAAAGGAAACCATTTGCAGATTCATGTGAGAGGAGTTCACATTAACACTGACTTGGTGAATTTTTGACTGAACCCTTTAAGTGTGATCTGGGTTCTGTCAGAAGGAGAAAAAAATTTATTAGAAAAAAAGGCAGCTGAGATTTCACCAAAATGAGCATCCAGCCTCCAGAGCTCAGCTCTGATAACAACAGATAAGGCTCCACAGCAGTATCAACAAGATGGATCATTTAGGCAATAAGTACAGTCCTTATTTGCACAGACCATTAACTAGCTATATATATACACACACACAGAGAAAACACATGGAAACTTTCTTTTGGCTAAGGTTTTATTTTACAATGAACTTGGGGAGAGATGGGGTTTCATACAAAGTTGCAGAAAAAGTCCTTAAAAAGCATTTTGAATGAATGTCAGAACATCTTCTATTACAGCTTATTTTTGATGAGTAATGATTTTTATTTCCTTCGAAATCTATTTTTAAATTTTTTTCCTAATAGAAGTTACTTTTAAATGACAACACACAGTTCCATCTTTATGCATTTCAGAGGTCACTGTGAAGGAGGATTCGGGGGCTGCGCTGGCTTTAGGCTAGCAGGAAAACACCTCTTGCAGTCAGCCCAGGGAAATCCTGGCACTGGCCACCTTAGGGCTGCCTGCACCACGATCCCAGGAGAGCCCCCTGGGCTGCAGCACAGCAGACATGCCCTCCTCACACCTCTGAGGGACCGTGCACCCCGAGGAGCTGCCATCCTGTGCCCCAGCCTGGGGTAAGCTGGCCCAGCCTCAGGCACAGCGAGAACACCCGCTGCCGACAGCTAATCAAACAGCTTCATATTAATACATAATTGATTCTTTTTTAAAAAAGAAACTTCCAAAACATCAAACCATTTTTCTCGGTCATTAATTCAACCCGTTGAATATTTTATATCTCCAGACAGTTCTACTTGTGCATGCTTATTTTAAGAGCACTTCATCACAGCCCTGATGCTACTTGTATACATCCATTGCTTCTTAATTTCATTGTGTACGCAAACACAAATAGGAATGCCTACAGTTTGATGTCATTACACCATCCAAACCATACTGGAAAGATGTGAAGCCACTTTTACTAGCAATGGTATAACTTAGAAACCAAAAATCTGTCTGATTCCATACACAGAATAGCTAGGCCTACTTACATAAGACTATTTCTGGCAAACAGAACCTTTTATTATTTATAAAACAGTAGCAGCAACTTCTCTTTCCTTTGAAAAGAAACAAAATTTTGCCTTGTGTGAACATCTTATTTTGACATAACTACCTTCATATTTTTTTAATTCACAGCATACATCTTCTGTTTTCAAACACCAAATATCTACATTATTAATTCGATCCAGAATAATTTATGTGGGATGATGGATAAAAATGCAGCCTGGAAGACAAGAGCTTTGTTTAGGGTTTTTTTTTCCAAGTGTTATAGAATTGATAATTTTATGAAAATTGAATAGTCAATAACATTCATATAATCAAACTACCAACTTCACCTTCTACATCACCTTCATAGGCTGTAAACCAAATTCTCAAGGAGCAAAGCATCATCCACCTACTTCCACTCTTCATGCTTCAGATTTTCTACAGATTAATGGGTTAGAAATGGGCTCATGTTACTATCTCGATCAACTATGTGCAAAAAATATAATGCATTGTTTTCTTGGTAATCAAGGAACTACATCATAAAAAGAACACCCTGCTGAATTCACCTGCTAGCTTTTCCTCCAACTCATCAATTCAATTGCTTGCAACTGCTGTCCCAACTTTAATCATCTAACTTAAGGCTCAATAAGCAAGAAGAGGAGCAGATATAATGAACGTGTCCCCCAGTGGCTGCTTTTTAAAAGACTTCTTGGAAGTCTAATTTTAAGAGCAGGATGGGAAGAGAGGAAAAAAATGACAGAGGAGCAGTGGTGAGGAGTGGGGCAATAATTTGTATTCTTTTCCAGTAAAATGAGTTCTATGAAACTTGCTTCCAAAAATAGAAGCAATGCTAGTGGAAATAAATATTATACCACTTATGTTTTTCTTTTCTTGAGCATCAGCTCTCTGAAGGCATTGAAACATTTTCAGTAAATAATACCAGCTAAAAATTAAGTGTTACACAAATCTTTACTTTTCTCAACTCTGCACAGAAAAATGTAGTGCCCTAGTATTGATCACACAGTGCATCATCATCAACAACTGACAAAGAGAAAATACATGATGATGAGATAAATTGATGATGGAAAATACAAGTGGATGCCAACAGCGGCACTACATCATACCAGACTTGGTTGTTGTAAGAGGCTAAATTCTTCTCAAGGATTTAAATGTTTTCCCATTAACAAAGATCTATGTCAGCTTACTAAGAAAACCCCACGGAACCTAGAAAAATATTCATTACATCAGTACACACATTACAGAGTTTGGCAATCAGTCACATCTAAAAGCAAGAAAAATAAAAGGAATAATTGAATTTGAAATTAACATCAATACACAGTTCTTCACGTTGATCCACATATGCATGATCACTTATTAAGAATATTTTTAAAGAAAAAGTGCACTGAATTTACATGTGGTTCCTCTGGGAGAAACAACATTACTCTTTATCCAGGTACCTTTACGTATTAAAGAGTTAAACTCCAGCCCTTTGCTACTGAGACTGTTACAAAACCAGAAAACTTACATGAGAGGCTTACAAATTGATTTTTTTTTTTTTTTTTTTTAATATAAAAGGCCAGTTTTCTCACTTCACTAGTCTCTCCCCAGGGAAAATCAGCATGTTGCAACACCCTGGTGGAAGAGAACGCTGTAGCGCAAATAAATGACTAAAAAAGAACTTGTTAATGACTATTATTTTTTCAGGTAATATGCATACATAGATCACACATTCAAAACTGACTAATCTTTGTAAATTGAGATAAATCAGGAAACTTTGCCACTATTTTTAAATTCTTTTTTCAAAACCTAGCAGCCTTCCATAACACCTTCTAAAATGTTAGGAGTAGCAATTTTTTTTCAGAAAATGTCTACAGTGAGGAACTGCAATCACATAACTGAGCAGTTTTCAACATGATTCTCTCACAGACAGAGATGGCAGCTGCTTTTTTCCAACTCTTTCCCACACAGTATCCAGTTACTGACATCTTCTTCTTCCATTAATTATCCCTTTGATTTTCAGTTGTGCTATTTCTTCCCTATTGCTTATTCTGCTATGCTTTTCCACCTTCTATTTAATTTTTCAACTTTCCTTCCCGCTTTTTTTTAATCATTATTTTCTTAAGATTTCCCTGCATATTCTTGGTAGGGCTGTAGAATACACCTACTCTTAGCAAACCATTGCAAAGTCTGAGAGAAAATTCACATAAAATTACATATACCAATGTTATGCAAATACAAATGTCCCACAGCTCTACCTTGCTACATCTTCCCTAAGTCTACTGACCAGCCTAAAATGTCTCTGTCTTGTGTATTCCACTAACAAATTCTCCTAACTTCAATTCCCCTTCACCTAAGTCCATCTGTCTCTCAAATCACAGTGTCCAAGTCTCGCTTTGTGTTTCCCTCCCTCACCCCAAAGATACCTTCTTTCAGTTCTGCCAGGTCTCCCATCACAAAGTGGGAAAAAGGTCAGGACCAGAAGGCAAAAAGTATTTGAGCTGGAAGGTCAGGAGAGAACCACAACTGGTCCTTCCAATTTATTACAGAAACTTTGTTTAGCTGTTTAGAATCAGTAAGGATGCAAAACAAATAAAAAAAACCAGAATCTAGAAGCTCCCATCAAAACCCAAAGGCCAAGCAAGTCTGGTAACTTCAGATGAGAAGAAATCACTTGTCAAAGAAATGTTGATGGATAAAGGATAAAGGATGGCTGCACCAGCAGTGGCAAGAAACCCTTGGACAGAGAAAATGCAAGTGACCCCAGGCAAAAGATTCCAGGAGCGCGGGGGAGGAAATGAAGTCATCTTCAAAGCCTCCATTTTACCAAATGGTAAATTTAAACTTTATTAAGATCAAATCTAAAAATCTCCCTTTCATTTTCTGTTACTTCTCTGTCTCTTGAATATATCACTTCAATAGTATGTGTAATATGTTTTGGTTCTCATGCAAAATCATTTTGGTTGGTAGGGATATCTTGAGATTTTCTTGTCCAACCTTGATGCTCAAGCAGGGTCAGTTAGTGCAGGTTTCCAAGGATGAAGTCTCCAGGTCCTCTTCTGGAAGACTGCCTTCAAGATGTTCATTCCCTAGCCTGTACCAGTGCCTATAGTTACTACTCTCTAGATGCAAGACTGTGTGTTCCTTTGTTGAACTTCATAAATTTTCTGTCTGCCCAGTTCTCAAGCCTGTTCAGGTCCTTCTGAATTGCAACACACTCATCTCATGCATCAGCTATTCCTTCCAGTTCTGTGCTACCTGTGAACATGCTACAGGTTCATTTTGTCTTGCAGTTCAGCTCGTTAATGATGAGGTTAAACAGCACTGGACCAGCACCCGGTGTACAAAGAGACAGCACTGAACATGCAACACTAACTGCTTGGGAGAGACTTAGGAAAAATACCTTAAGGTTAACTACTCACTAGCTTTGCTGAATGATGTAGCTGAAAATAACCCGAGTATCATTTACATTGGGTTCCTGTTTACTAGAAAATTGACAGCACTGGACTGCCAAGGCTCACAGGCAACATTTATTAACACCAACATTCAGTTTTCTATACTGCACATTGCAAGGCAATTGCTTAGTATGCTGGCATTTTCTTTGCAAAATAGTTGAAAAGACTGAACTCTGCTGTAGACTGCAGCAGGAAGTACTGCAATATACAACAAAAAACAAAGGAGGATATGCACAGCTAAAAGGATGTGCTCCGGTCATATTTAGCTGAGTGCACAAATGTTGTGTCCATCCTTCAGCTGACTGCTGGAACTGATAGAATTGGAGACCAACTTTGGCACATCTGTAAACCCCTCTATTGAGGACAAACCACCTCCAATCAGGGCAAGAAAGAAATTCCTTCCATTGGAGTACTAAAATAGTCTTTCCTTGAAATCATAAGAAAGGGCATCATTCTAGGCTTATACTATTAGACTCTTAATTCTTTATTAACAAACAGTTAACAGGCAAAAAAACACTTTATGTGCTATAAGAGAAACATGCTGTAGTTTGAAGACCTAATGGATGACTCGAAGAGCACAGAGCAGATTGGGTCAACAATTCTTACCAACAGTACATTGTGTTACTTATCACCGTTTCCCTCATTTGCAAGTATGATGTCTCTTGACTCGAGTCCCAACTTTAGCACCACCTGGCTTTCTCAAAATGGTTTTCAATCCATGAAAAATATGTTCTGAATTATCATAATGCAATAAATAGCCCATCTGATGTACTTTATGAATATTTTTTTTCCATATCCACACTCTTAATTTTAGGTTAGCAGTTTAGAGTATTACTTTAAATCTTTTTGCACATATACATATTTCTAAATACAAATGTTATTGATAAGAAAGAAATCCTCAAAGAGGATCCTTCTCAGTGAAGCACAATTAAATCTATTCAACTAGACAGACATTATTTAGTAAGTACATTCCATAAGCTACTGATTCTGAAATTGTGCTGTAATACAAAGGAGCCAATTTCCACATTAATTTGTATTAATGCAATGACTTAAGATCAAGAATTCTCCTTATCCTGTTCTTGCCTACTGTGAAACCATGGCCTGAATTCCAGAAGCATCTCACACTTGAAAGGCAAAGCCCACAGAAAACTCCCGTATTGTGAAGAACAGCTTTCACTCTTGAAGAACAGATGTTTTTTGTTCAACACTATTTATCCTAACATTTTAGCTAAGAAAACCTAGAAGTTGTTCTTTGCCAAAATTTGTGTTTTCTTCAGAAGCAATCCAAAGAAATTTTACACACACACACACAAATTGCAGAGAAAACTAAAAATCATTGCCCTGTAAAATATTTTTTTTTTAAAAAAAAAGGCATGTAGAAGAGTCTGGTGAATAGCTAGTCCTTTGGTTACTACACTGCTCATAAACACCCTTAGTCCCTTAGAAACTTTCTAAAAGATAGCCAAGCTTATCATAAGTAAACACATAACCAAAAAATCAATATCCCCCACCACTGTAGATCATGTTTGATCTCCAGGCCTTGCATCTGAGTGTCTGTACTAAGTCCCACTACAAAAATCATTGTCCCATGACCCATTTCATTTGCATATCCTGTATAATACAAGCACAATTCTCTGTATAAATTATTCCTGTTTGTGATTCATCAAGCTTCTTATCACAGACATGGTTTTCTGCACCACTGGACAGAAAGGCTCCTACAGGGAGTGAAGTCAGCCAAAAGAGAAGCAACTCGACCAGAAACAAAAAGATTAATTAAACCCACCAATTTATGGAAGAAAAGAGAGCAGCAATACCTATATGCTGCAATTTACAGAAGTTGTATCTATTCAGGAAGAAAGGCACCTACAGAGCCTTCCCTAGCTCTATGATGACAGTGACTATTTGAAATGGTATCTGGATAAATTTCTCCATTTCTATTTAAGAAGCTGTAAAACCATTAACACGTCAAAAATACTTGACTTAGTTTTCCCATGGCAAGCTAAGTTACATAAACATTCACCTGCTTACTCTCTAAATTGCACTATATTTTTAAAGCTATTATGAATTCATATTTTATCCTACTTCTGTTTTGATGGCTTGTAGCAGATGGTAGAATTATTTAGTTTGTTTTCAGTTCATCATGTACCTACCCTGTATGTGTTTAACCCAGAAAGGAAGCAAGTGAAGAAGAGGAGGAAAGCCACCCCATTGTGTTGATCTACCTACTTCCCTAGGGCCACACAAGAGACTGCTTTGCTCCTTAGAGTTCCTCTGCACTGGCAGCTCCTGCCATGGACCATCAGAAAGGGAGGGCACTGAAGAAATCTAAATTTGAAAAGCTGCCAGGGAGACTTCCAAGGCAAACCTCTGATGGACTGGAAGGAAGGGCACTGCTCTGGAGACAAGAGGAAACTGCATGATTTTCATGGCTCAGGAAAATTCTGAAGTTGGACCTTTTTAAGAGGCTCAAATAAGATTCACCTGGCAGATCAGAGTTTCCCCCAGTTAAAACAATTATCTTATTTTAGATTATCTGAGTCTGGCCTAGTCAAACAATAAATTTAGCTAACTGGGAAGTTTACTGCTATCACTTTGTTTGTTCAGCTTGAAGAAAGTTGGGTGCCTTCACTCAAAGACTCAACTCTGATTAGAGTTTCCTGGTGGAGATTCCTACTTCTATGATACATTTATTCCATTTCTCCTTTTGAGATGGAGAAGTAAAGACACAAATAAATGACCTACATAAATACAGCAGCTGTCAGTGCTAATATAGAGAAATTTTTTAAAGCCCTATGGTTTGGGAGAGAAATAGTGATTCAGTTATTCTAAAAATAATTTTGTTCTCTAAAAACAAGAAACTAGTCACCTCTAATCTTTCAATAGTTAGTGGTGAAAGACGAAGATACAAAGGATTACCATTCAATTTATTACAGATGCTTTTCTCAGTATACAAGCTCACTAAAAGTACTTTTTATCAGCACGAAGAAGAAGAAAGTTCAGATGACAAGAAAAGGGATGACACTCCAAAACCACCTGCAGAGTTATGAGTTTTCAGACACTGACTTTTCCTTGCATTGTCTGTCATGTTATATTAGAAGCAGAAACAGAGATCTATCTATACATGTGGTTTCAGAAGTGGTAAGTGCTTTATTTGCTGTAACTTCAAAAAGATGAAAGCTCCTAAGGGCAGTTAAGGTCCCCCTAAAATATGCTTGGTTCATGTAATAAAATCTACAACAGTAATAATGAATGTAAAAATGGTTTGCATTATTAAAGTATTTATCTTAAAAAGAAACTAACATTTGAGGCCACCACTTATATTTGTACTATGTTTCCAAGTTGTGCCAGTTAGGAGGTCTGGTAGGAGGACTAGAATTACAGCAATGGGATTTACCATAATGCAGACCTTAAGAAAAGGCCATTAGAGTCGCTGTTCTGAGTACACATACCATTAATGACTTCAGACTGGCAAGCAGCCTGGCACAGACATGATCACTTCCCATGCCAAGAGTATTAGTTGCTGTCAAGACCACTGCTAATGATGTTGTCTATCACTCTTGACACTGTTGACTGTGACATCCAGTCAACAGTAAAAATGGTTTATGAACCTCTGGCTGAATGTGAATCTGGCTGAGTAAAATGATTATGCATTATGTGAATTCAAAGTACAATACTTATTTAACAGGGCTCTAAGAGATACTAATGGAAGTTCCCAAGAAACAAAGCATTCTGTGTACCTGATAGTGAAGCATTACAATAATGAGGATGTTGAAATATTTACATGGAACTGTAACACTTTAAATATTGTTATCCTGATGACATATCTGAATGAAAATAAAAATCCAGGAAATTATTTTGACAATTTCATGAAGAATTCCTCATTTAAGAAGACAGAGACCTAGGAAAACTAACACATACAGACATGCCCTGATTTGGGTAAATTCTATTGGATTTAATTTTAGAGAATCACAGAATCCTTGAGCTTCAGAAGGACTGCTTGAGGTCCTTTGTCCGACCTCACCCTGCTCAGGCATGGTCAACTACAGCAGGTCACCGGGGACCATGTCGAAGCAAGTTCTTGATTATCTTCAATGATGGAAACCTCATGAACTTCACATGGCATGAAGTTAATAGACATTTGGTCTAACGTGCTGTATTTTTCTGAGAGTTTTTTTCATTCTTTGGTAGCTGAGACAGCCAGCTGTCCTCAAAAAAAACCCATGCACCATACACCATGCAGTTACCAACAACGGAGAGAAACACTGCTCAGAGCAGCACATCCCACAGCACACTGGAAAGCTGGCAAATCTTCACTTCAACAGACAGGGACAGGGGGGAAAGTGGCTTACTTTCCATTTTAATGCTTTTCTATTTTGCCATAATTGCTTCATTAAGACTAGTTTTTATATTCATCATCTTTTCCATGTTTTTAACTTTAAAAGGCAACCAAAAAAATCCAGCTCTAACTACAATCTTCTGACATCAGAATCAACTCAAGTTTTGGTACAATATTATCTACATCAAAAAAACTTACCCA